>NW_009706225.1:20554-108010 GCF_000703405.1 Apaloderma vittatum | reverse complement strand
TATCAGTGGACACTCTTGTAAAAAGTTCCTCGACAGCCTTCCCGTAGGTTCCCTTTAGGTATTGGAAGGCAGTTACTAGGTCCCTCTGAAGTCTTCTCTTTGCAACACTGAACAATCCCAGCTCCTGCAGCCTGTCCTCGTAGCAGAGGTGCTCCAGTCCTTGGACCATTTTAGAGACAAGGATGTCACGTGGGACAGTGTCAAACGCCTTGCACAAGTCCAGGAAAAAAGGCATCCATTGCTTTTCTCACGTCAACCAGTGCTGTAGCTTTGTCACAGAAGGCCACTTTGAATGAAATATCACAGTGTGAAACCAAGTATATGCAAAAATACTCAAGACACTAATAATATATATGTCTAGCCATGGGAATGATTTTTTTTTTAAAATATTTGGAAGAGGGAGAGCTACTATAATTTTTATCCTTTGCAATATTTTTTGTTTTATTTTTTTCAGGGATGTAGAACCTGGTTCCATAGGCCATCAGTAATGTTTTACATTACCAGAAAGATTCTGAAAAGATTTATATTTTCTTAACTCTAAACTGTTGTTGATATTATATTACAAACTTAATAAAGTCATTTTCCTTGCATGTCACTGAGGATAATACCACAATACCACAGAAAACGTTTTAAAACATTCATTAGTTATTTTTAGATTTTTCATTATACAACTTTTCCCGAGTTTCTGACTTCCTCTACTTTATTATTCATTTTACTGCAGTACTTTGAAAACGTCATTTACTCTATGATACTAGCGAATATATTACCATGAGCTGCTCAGTATTAAGCATCTGATTAAGGTGGTTCCATTTCTGTCTCCTCTGATTCTAAGATTAACTGGATCATTATGGATGATTGATTACGGTGTTTTTCAAAGAGAACTTGACAGCATCTGGATGAAGTTTGATGTCCTTTATTCAAAGCCATTCTGAGCGACTCCAGAATTTTTCTACAGTAAACATCACACACAATTATTTCATCAAAATTCTCTCTCAGAATTGTGCTATGACTTCTAAGCCTCAGTATTTTCTTGCTTTATAGTTTCAGTTCTGATTCTGAGAAATTAAATATAAGTCGAAGCCTTTACCCAAGAACTATCTCTCTGTAGTGATTTTGGAGAACAGTTTTTAAAAATATGACTAACACAATAACAATAAAAATTTTAACAGTTGTTGGAGATTTTCAGTAGTTTTATTTAAAATATTTTTTTTCATAGCAGCACAATTTTTGAGTATTTATGTTTTTGAAGACCTTTAAGTTTTTTCTTTCATTGTGTCCAGTGAAATATTTGATAACAAAACTAAAATTTATGGAGAAAAATACATTAAATGCACACATTTCTATATTTAAAAAATAACTACCTCAGAACAAAACTTTAAAACAAATAATACTCGCATATGCATTCTCCTTTCAGAAAATTGACAAACCAGGCTGAGCAATTTCTACTCTACATTGGGAACAGAGAATGAAACAAGTCTATTGACACACATCACATTCAAAGAGATGAGAACTGAAAAATCATTTGGTAGAAATATCCCACTATTGTGGTTGAAACTATCCAGCACAGCGTATTCTGGAGAACTAAACATTTTAACATAACTGTTATCAGTTTCACTGGATAAAGACACAGTCATGAAATATCAAGAAATTAGTTGTTCCTTAATGTGCATAATTAAATATTAATCTTATTATTTAGCTCATTGAAAAGCCAGTGAACATGCATTACTTAACCTTTTGTAGTATAGTTTGTCTTAATTCTTTCCCTCCTCTCTTTTAAGATCAGTCATTAGGATATTTTTCTTCCATGTAAAACACTGCACTTCAAATGGGATTATGTTAATTAAATTTACAATGCACAAACGAAAAATTAATAAGACTGCCAGGAAGCCTGTAATAGCTTTTTTTCTTTTTAATTCCTCCCCACTCTCAATACCTCTTCAACGTTTTCCATTTTTCCCCCTAATAGGTTCTCCTCTGAATTGTTTCCAAGATCTTTGGCATTTTGTTTGCGTGACAAAAATTAGCAAAACAATCCCTATCGCTATTTACCCAAAGCCTGATCAATGTGTCTAATTAAGTTGAGCTTAATATTTTGATGTGCAAATTTATCCCCTGAAGCTTTTTCAGATCTGCAGTCTCAGTTTAAGATTCACTTGAACTAGAGAGAATAGAGGATGTCTCACAAAGGTCAAACATCTGAATGCAGTACCTAAATAATATGGATCAGTGTTCCTTGGTGTCCTGGGCATGGCTGGGATGGGGTTAACTTCCTTCAGAGCAGCCCGTGCAGTGTTGAGCTTTGTATTTGTGGCTATGCCACAGCTGATAACACAGAAGCATTTTGGTTTTTGCTGGGTGGGTCTTTCACAGCATCGAGGCTGTGTCTCCAACCCCTCTCCAGAACACAGTAGGTTGACTGCATGGAAGGGCCTGGCGGAAGATGCAGCTGGGACAGTTGCAACCAATATGCGTGCTGAGGTCCTGCTTCCCAGGAAGCGTCTGGACATCTGTCTGCCAATGCAACATCATGAGCAAATTCCTCTTTTTGCATTAATTCTGCACACAGATTTACTTAACTAGTAAGCTGCCTTTATTTCCACCCGTGAGTTTTTTTAATCTGACTTTCTCCCTCTCTTCCATTGATGATGGCAAGTCAGAAAGCGACTGAGTAGGGGTCTAGTAAGCACCCAAGATCAACCCACCACACCTGGAAATAAAGAATTTCCTGAGAAGATAACCCCAGACTTAACAAATCTGCCAAATACATCAACTCAGTAGATTTATTCGGAAATTGTTCCATGAATTCTATGCAAAGTCTGCCCTACGGATATCACAAACCCTTTGCACTGATCTGTATTATGGTAGAATATCAACTTCCAGATAAAGGAAATACAAAGCAAAACTACAGATTTGCAAGCTTTTTGACTTAAGGAGTAAAATCTAATCCTTACACACATCCGAAAGGGAATTTCACTGAAGATTTCAATAGACGCATCTGCTCAGAACCAATTATCAAAATAAATCAAAATAAGCTTTATTTTAATCATGTGTGAGTAATAGTGAAGAATTTCACAGTCATCAGAATTTCATGGGGTTTATACTGAATACGTAAGGAGAGAGAAAATTACTGAATGAGATTAGGTTTGTGATCTGTGCAAGTGTTGAGTTAATTTTAAAACAAAAACAATCTGGGATAAATTTGTCTCTAAACTAATAAGATTACAACAAGAATCATTGTGGATATCTGTGCCTTAAATTAAAGTATCACATCCAGTTTTGTTTCAGATTTTCAACCAAAAAAATTCCAGTTTGTATTTATTTTAAGGGAATGAAGAGATAAATCTAAACATAATGTTTTTGAGGTTTTTTGCGCAATCTGATCAAAACACGAACTTCAGCAGTAGTGCAAAAAGTTATTTTTTTCAAATGGAGGAATAGTTGAAATAATTTTCTTTTCTTTCTGCAACTCTTTGAAGGATCTTTGAAGGATCTGTACATTCTGAAAATATAAGCAAAACAGTGATGGATCTTGCTCTTCTTTTACTCCTCTATTACAATATGGGAAGCAATGTTAGCCAAAAGGTGTTCTTCACCATCTGTGGTGGTGAATTAACTTGTTAATGTCTTAGATAAAGAATCAATTTGTCATTTATGAGACACAGCAATTTTCGCATGAAACTGCTAAAGCACTCTCAGTCCTATTTCCTCAAAATCCAACAATAAAACCCTCCCAAACACTGAAAGCTAGCCTCGCTAATTTTTAAAACCAATGTTGCTAATTTATTTAAAAAAAGATATGAGCAGAAACTCTATACACCAGAACACTCTAAATCAGGAGGATCATCTAATAATTTTCCATTAAAACAATCTTTTCATATGTTATAAAAATATTGTCATGAATAAAATGGAAGCATTTCCAAAAATCTGAAAGAAACAGCCTTTGAAAAATGCAAATATTTTCAGTTTATTTAAACAGACACACCTTATGTGAGGGAATGAGTTGTTTGTTTTTCAGGAAGCTGTTGATATATGGTACTTCAAAAGGCAGAGAACAATGTTGGGAAGGGTGACTGCAATACATGCAGTTATAAACTACCAAGATTTTATAGGCAAGAAAAACAAATTATTTTCAGCAGCCTTTGTGGTAGCAAGGAGGATAGATAAATTTTCCTGACCAGTGTTTGATGTACTAAGCTCTCCTAACAGATCGAAGACACCAACCTGTATCCAGCATAAGTTACCGAGCAAAGATTTTTGGTATATTTAGCAACATGAAACTGAAAAGGACTTCTAGCCTGTTCCCCTGTTTTTTACAGGCATTACCACAGATATACTGAGAAACTACAAACTGATAATTTGCTAGAGCATTTTGTTCTGTCGCCTTTGGGCTAGAAGAGTTTCTCGATTTTTCACATGTGGTTAAGTGCCTTTCTGCAGCAATTTTGAACAGATGTGGTGAGTTTAGATCTTTCATGAATCCTTAGTGCAATTAAACACTGTTTCCATTTTGTATCACCCGTCACAATGAGGAGTTAAAACTCACCATTTTTTCATAAGGTTTGAGACAAACAAGAAAAAAACTTAAGAAATGTTGAAGGGACTAGCAAAGTGAAAATTACTAGTCTGATCTCTAAACAGGTCTAAACTTGTGTTTCAGTCTCTGTCATCTCATCGGTATTTTTGAAATCCCAACAAAACTGAATTTAACAGACCTTTTACACTCAGTGAGTCAGTAGCGGTATGCCTTTATGTCATTATTTGATCCTTTGTTTGCACACTGCTTTCTAATTGATTGAATCTGAAACTTTGCATTCTGCCACCACCATAACTAATTTCTTTTCCATTCTCCATCCCTAAACACTGAACTACTGCAATTTTAATTTCAAGCTCTAGTTGCACTTTACTTTTCAAAAAGCATAAAACACATTATCTTGAAAGAGTGACATATTTGCATATTCCTTATTTATGTTGAAAACATGCTTCACCAAATTTTTGTCTGTTGAGGTGTTTCCTAATTTGCTGCAGCGAGAAGATGGTGAGCTATGACACAAAATGCCAGTCAGAAACAATACTTTTGTTCACTCCTTTTTTTCCCCTCCTTTCTTTTTTTTTTTTTTTCATGGGGATTCCTCTACTAATTGGCAACATTAATCCAGTGATGGCTTATATCAACTTTCATGAGAAAACATGACATATATAAAACATATTCTTAAGATTTATTTTTATACTTTCTGGTTAATAAGAGGTAAAGGAGTCTATGACCCACACAATCAACAAAACTTGCAAGGGTATACTTGAGTTTTGGTAAAGCTAGTGGATCTCAAATGTGTGAAAAATCATTCTGTAAAACAGCACAGCTCGCTGTTTCACTTATAAACTCTTATATTACATTTCTCTACTAGGTAATAGAAAAATAAAAGAACTTCCTCAATGAAATTTTTGAGCTCAGGACACTAAGATTTATGAAAATGATATGAGGATTTATTACTATAGACACTTCAAACAATAGAGGAACTTATTGACAGTACACTTTTTTCTTAAATACATTGTAAGAGGGGTAATAACAAACATTAAAAGAAGGAAACATATTGAAGAGTAAAGGAGACATACGTAGGGCTAAAAATTGATTTGTCTCTGGTCTGAGAATTTAATGGGGATATTTTCTTAGCATAACGTCTCATGCATACTTCTGTTAAAACTTACTCTTGGAAATTGAATAAATGTAATTTTTTATGTCTTCAAAAATATGATAGTTTCACTACATATAATTTTCAGTCTTAAAAGTGAAGCTACAGTTTAAAAGAAGAGAATGATCTTTACTTTGTAAAATAAATCTTTATAAACTCTTTTGTCTATCATACCAATTAATACTGTAAATTATCCCATTGAAAAAATAGTGATAGTTTTACTTGTTTTTGACTGCTCAGAACAAACATCAAGAGTTAACAACATAGAAAGATGCTCTTCGTCTCCAAGACTCTGGTTGCCTTTTTATAATGAAGTGGATTTTTTTATAATGAAGTAGGTTTTTTATAATGAAGTTGGCACTTTTATAATGAAGTAGTCCAATTGAAAACTAATTAAAAAAAGTCAAAAGCTTTCAAACAATGCTGTAAGCAAACATATTATTATGTTTAAGTCCTTACAGAATCCAAGCCATAGTTTATGTAAAAAGGAAGTGAAAAATCATCTTTGGGAAAGGGAAAAACTGTATAATAGTGCATGTATATTTTTGCAAGTATATTTTTTAGGTCTTTCTGTTTTGTATAACAGTTTTCAGGAAACCTATTCATGTTTTGAGGGTACAGACATCAGGTGGTAAAATGACCTATTAGAATTTACACAATCTTTGTTTACAAGACACGTAGTTATGAGTTCAAATGCCATCAATATCCTATTAACTTACATCCTGAAGCAAAGTGAACTGAAATGTAGATTCAAACTACAATCATTAACCTGCCACATATTCTATCACTAAAAAAAATTGTTATTGCGATTTTTTGTCTACGATTTTGTAATAATCAGGAAAAAAAGTTTATTAGTTTTTATTTATTTCTTTCTTTTTTTAATACCTTATTTTTATGCATATATCAAATTGCCAAAACTGTGAACTTTCAGTTTAATAAAGTAAGTGTATCGAGGTGCAATTGATCTTTCTAAACAAATCTTTAATGCCTTTCCTTCCTGGTTGTTTTATATTTCCATCAGGAAGGGAAAAAAAGAAATACAAGATGAATGAACAGATAAACGATAAATGATAGATGTCTGACAGACTGTCCTATGAAAAACCACCACTTATTTCTAGAGTACCTAATCCAAAATTGAAAACACTAGGCAGCTTCACATTATAATGGAGAGAATATTTTTTTTCCATCCTAGAATTTCAGCCTTTTCTACTGCATTCTTTTGAAGATTTTAAAGAGAAGACTGGTGAGTTAAAACTCCGAAACGACAGAAGACAGAAAATAAAAAGTTCTGTCAGAAATGCACAAGTTAGACATGAAAGTCATAAAATTCTCCTTGCTCTTCCCATTTTTTTACTGGTTATTATAGTACACAGACTTTAAGAATGGGAAGTTCAGCCCATGGTTAAAGTCAACATAGCTTATACCCAGGGAGTGTCTCTGGAGAGTTACAAACCTCATGAAAACAATTGGGATAAAAAACTCAGACTGATAGAAGTACCAATATCTGTGGTACAATCAGGGAGTGCCTCAAGGATTTTATATAGATCACACGAATGTCACCAAAGTTAAAGACCCTTGTAAGCCATTTGAACAAGAAGAAATGTATCAAAAAGATCAAAGAATACCTATGTTACTGCAGGTGCATGATAAGCAGGAAAGAAATATGGGGCAAACACACGAAGCGGGTAACATGAATGCTCCTGGACTATTATATGAAAATTAAAAGATGATGCTCTTACTCCAAGCTGAAGTATGTTTAGGAAGGGATGAAATAGTATACACTTTCTTAGATAGCTTGAAGGACCTGTCTTTCATCAAGGGCTGCATGAGACACAGGTGACATTGCAAAATATATTATATTATATGGAAATATAATATATTATATGGAAGTATTAAGTACAGAAGATAACTCTTGTCAGTCTGCATGTTTCAGGGACACAGATGACTAGAGGCTTGAAAGGTATTTCAGGGAAAAGAGCAATCAGCATACACTTGTCCTACTCTTGTTCTTGCTCAAGCATCTTCTGTTCTCCTCTTGAAGACAGGCTTTTGAACAGATAGACTACTTACCTGGTATGAGCATTTTAATCGTATCGAACTATGATATTCTTCAAACTTTTACAGGCTTCAAGCAATACTTTCTACTTCTATGTAGTAAAGAATATTCCCTACTGAAGTGACTTTTCCCGACCAAGATAAAACAGCTAAGGACACACTTGCAGTGCTGTGACATCTCTCTGCTCTTTGTGATTGAGAGCTTTTAGCTAATATTCTGCACTGCATTCTTTCTTTCCTCTGACATTATTAATTAATTTGATGTTTTCCCAATGATAAAAACATATACTTGCTTTTGAACTTACGATTTAGTTTTTTCCACACTGAGAAATATGTCAAGGAGGAGTGTCAGGAGGACGGAGCCAGGCTCTTTTCAGTGATGTCCAGTGATAGGACAAGAGGCAATGGGTACAAGCTGGAACATAGGAGGTTCCACAAAAATATTAGGAAAAACTTTTTCACTGTGAGGGTGACAGAGCACTGGAACAGGCTGCCCAGGGAGGTTGTGGAAGACTCCTTCTTTGAAGACATTCAAAACCTGTCTGGATGTGTACCTGTGCGATCTATTGTAGGTGTTCCTGTTCTGGTAGGGGGGCTGGACTAGATGATCTTTTGAGGTCCCTTCCAACCTCTAACATTCTGTGACTGTGATTCTGTGAAGAATATTCCAGGCTCTCAGAAATACACTAGTATCTCAAGAGTTTAACTGACTAAATATTGATTTCAATACTTGAGTCATCCCAAACAATAGTAATTGCTTCAAAGTGTAACTAGCTACTACCTGCAGTGGCTGGAAATTGCACTATGAAAATAGTTAAATTTCCCTGATAAGCCTGAAAAGCAAATCAGAAAGATTTGAGCATATGTATTTGCGTAAAAGTGGCCTAAATATCACCTTTCTGTTTTCCTGTAGACTCTGCACAGAGTAGTTCCTTTTACAGTGGTTAAGGAATTTTCTCATCTTTGCTATATCAAGCAAGTTGAAATATAGATTTAGGCTGCTGTAGCCCTGCATAAAGGAAACGTTTGTGCATAGGAACAGTACGAGGACTGAGGGAATGTCACCTTTGAACATGTAATTCTGTCCTCCAGGAGAAATTACTTTGACCTCAGGATTTGGCCCACAGACTAGTTCTAGGTCTTTGTCACTGTATTTTAACCAATCTTGACATTTGGCAGTCTGTCAGCAGACCCTGTTTGACTCTTTCAGTTAGTGTTTCTGTCCAAATGATTGCTTGTCACAAATGGATGTGATTTTTCTCTCTCCAAAGAGTTTTAAATGGTTTGAAGTAATTGTCTGCTCACCAAGGTCAGCTAAGCAAGAGTACATCAGTAGTGCTGCAGCAGATTGTAAAATCACACAGCTGTACTCAGTTCAGGATCTTATATGTTTAAAATGTATAAGCATTTCTTGGTGGCATTTTTATAGGAATGTAATGTAATGTCCTGTTTGAGTTAAATTAGAATATTGCTCAAAGACTTTAAAGATGGTGATCATATACCACACACCACATTTTTTGGTGGTGAAACTTCACACAGGGTACAGATTACTCTAAATATTATTTTTTTTTGCAAAATTGATATTGTTTTTCTCAGGACAGGAGACAGGGATAGAGATAGGATTTTGTATACAACATTACTGCAGCACTGAATGAGTTAAGAATTACTGTTTCTTTGCTTCTACTCACAGTGTCGTATTCATCTATGTTGGAAAGTTTATTAAAGTCTTCATAAAAAGATGCCTTTCTGTCTCTTTTTATTATTGCAGATTATCCGGTGTATTGCCTGTGGGTTTTTTTATACTCTTTTCAAAATTTTTTCCCCTCACAGTCCTTTCTTCCTACAGATATTAAGCTACAGACTTTCTTAGGAAGACAGAAAATCTCTTTGAAGGCAAATAACCATCACTCTTTAGTTTTAAAACTGCTTGGGTATGACAACAAGAAATTTTCAGTGCTGGGTAGAAGACATTGTGATTTGCACCACTCTGTAAAATCCTAGCTGATTTACGTTATGGAAATGACAGATGAAATAACTGATCTATTTATAAATTTTTTTCATTATTCTTCATGTTTTCTCCACCAGCTACAAAAAAATCATCTAAGCCTTGTATAGAATGAAACCATCCATTAAGAAACCTTGCTCATTCTCTTGATAAATATGCCTTTGGACTAGAATGTAACTGAAAAACTGTATGCAGGATCATAAAAATAAAGGTAATCACAACTCACTCACATGATCATCAATATATAAGGAAACAGAAAAACTCTGTATTTACTACTTTAATTGTGTCTACTTTAATTTTGACAAATTAGTTCTTTCTTTTTTCCCTTTAGAGATTTAATATTTTTGGAGTGGATTCCTTATATTTGACAGACTCTTGTCTTAACTGTGCGCATTACAATGATGGCTGCTGGACAACAGCAGCTGAGAGAAAATTTCAGAAAAGTTCTGTATGAGGTAAAAAAAATTTTTTTTGAACAATCACATCAATTCTCAGCATTTATTTTCCACCTGGAATATAACTGGAATGATGAAGGGAAAAGAAAATTACTTGTAGACAAATACAAAAACTCAGGTGAAGGTTAAGTGTAACGAAGAGTAAACCCTCTGAAAAATATCTCCAGAAAATTAAACAAGTCATTCCATGTGTTAGAAAAACTGTGATCCTGATTTTCCGTGGCTCCAACATCTAATAACTACCTAGATCATTAGTTATTCTCTTTTTAAGGCATAAGTTGAATCTTTTCTGATATCACTCATCTCCTCTCACTTGTTTTTTTTTCACCAAATGTCTAAGAAACATTTATCTTTTAACTTCTAGCACTGGATCACATTTTGCTAAATACTGTCAAAATGCAGAAGTTACTGGGAGCACATTTACAAATGCAAAAATACAAGGGAGTAATTGTATAAATCATTGTTGATAAAACTAGCTAAAAACATTGACGTAGACCTGCAGAAGTAGGTTTACTAGAGTGACTAAGGAGGCTGGACTTCCCGCATCTAAGCCATCAAATCTGTTACGTGCTCTCACCCATGCCTAACACACACTAGCAGTGTGTGCAGTGTCTCTCTACAGCAATCCTCACCCTCAAGAACATTCTTACACTGGTGTGTGCCAACATTTATGGAGGAATGACCCTGTTAACTCAATGTCCACTTAAAGCTTCTACCTAGGCACAACTCTTATCATGTAGCTCTGATGTAAGTGAAGTGGTTTGCACCTTCTTTTCTGAAAAATATTATTATTACTGAAAAAAACAGGGTTGTTTTTTTTTTACTAGTATATCGGAAATTTCAAGAAGTGAACTATTTATGTAAAGAGGACTTTGGCTCAACAAATAGTGTAGAAAACTTGTTAGATCTAAGAATATACCAGATAGAATGTATTCAAATCAAAACCAGATTTTAAATGTCAAAGTAGTTGGGGTTTAGAGAAAGTTTACAAGAAGAGTATGTCATATTTTTAAACCACAAGGCTACTTTGTCTCTCTAAACTTAACATTTGATAACTTTTGATGTCGGTATTAGATATTTACTAATATCTAGTTTAAGATGCAGAACTTTAAAGGTTGTCTTGTTTTAATTGTCTCTAAAAGTTGACATAATTTATTGTGTCTACTGTGAAATGGCTAACTTACATGTGAAAGTGCACTTCTTTTGTCAAAGTCAACAGCTTTTGGCAGTGCCATTCCTGAGAAGCTGTTGATCAAAAGGTAATGAGAACTGACAGGCAACATCACAAGCCCTCTGTTGTAAACAGACTGTTAGACTAGGAATTAAGCGAGTGGTACTGATTGATTGTTTCTACATTAGTGAAATCTAGCAGAAACAAAAAGAGTTTCTTGACATTCATTACACATTATGGTGACTAAACCCACACTTTAAAGTGTATTGGAAATAGCCAGCTACTCTGAAATACATGGAAGTGGGTACATAAATTGCTTTCAAAACAAATCTCAATATTGTGGCAATCCAAACCCACAAATTTCTTACAACTGATTCCTCTGCTGCACAGTTATTGCTGTATTTGTATCAGTTACAGAACTCTAAAAGAATAAAATAAGGGAAATAAAAAGTTTTCACAAGTGAGACAATAGTTCACTTCACTGCAGTTCTTTCCGCACTTTCAGTACCCTGGTTTGACTAATAGTTACAGACCAAATTTATAGGTGTCATGTTATATTCTTCAATTACTGAGAAAAAGATAGAGCACTAAATTCTGGCAGTGCATGTCTGCAACTGCAGGGATCAATAGAATCATTTGAAGTGTATGTGCTTAAATGGGTCTGTGACCATTACCTTTAGTCCTATTCCTAGTGGGGATGACAATTTATTTTTTCTCTAGTGACAGCTTATAACATACCTTACAATTAATATCATCTCATCCTCTCAGTTTTCTCTTCTGTTTTAAACAATCCAAATTATTTCAACATTTTCTCATTTCTTTCAACAGCCCTGTTACTCTACACTGGACTGTTTCCAACTCATTCAATGTACTCAAAGGCTCTGTGATTTTCCTTGAATTTTCATATCCTTTACAAACTGATTGAGATTTTTCTCAATCAGTGTCTAAATCTTTAATTACAAAACTGAATAATAAGAAACCTGCAGCAGACTCATTTACTGCTTTGTGTGATACAGCTTTCCGTTTGGAGGATAATATGCTCAACATTGTTTAGAATCATAGAATCACAGAATGTTAGGGGTTGAAATGGAACTGTAGAGATCACCTAGTCCAATTTCCCTGCCAGAGCAAGATCCCCTAGGACAGCCACACAGGAACACATCCAGTCGGATTTTGAAAGTCTCCAGAGAAGGAGACTCCACAACCTCTCTGGGCAGCCTGTGCCAGTGCTCCGTCACCCTCACAGTGAAGAAGCTTCTCCTCATGTTGAGGTGGAACTTCCCATGTTCTAACTTAAACCCATTACTTCTTGTTCTATTGCTGGGCACCACTGAAAAGAGGTTGTCTCCTTTTTCTTGATACCCAC
The DNA here is from genome assembly GCF_000703405.1 of Apaloderma vittatum. Classification (NCBI taxonomy): domain Eukaryota; kingdom Metazoa; phylum Chordata; class Aves; order Trogoniformes; family Trogonidae; genus Apaloderma; species Apaloderma vittatum. The sequence continues at coordinate 95,271 of NW_009706225.1, read as the reverse complement.
CTCTCAGTTATTTGTATATGTAAATAAGGTCCCCTCTCAGCTGTCTCCTTTCAAGGCTTAACAGCCCCAGTTCTCTCAGCCTCTCTTCCCAGGAGAGATGTTCAAGTCCCTTAATCATCCTCGTAGCTCTCTGTTGGACTCTCTCCAGTAAGTCTCTGTCTCTCTTGAATTGGGGAGCCCAAAACTGAACACAGTATTCCGGGGGTGGTCTCACCAGGGCTGACTAGAGGGGGGAGGAGAACCTCCCTAGACCTGCTGGACACACTTTTCTTAGTGCACCCCAGGATCTCATTGGCCTTCTTGGCCATAAGGGCACATTGCTGTCCCATGGACAACTTACTGTCCACTAGGACACCAAGGTCTTTCTCCATGGGGCTGCTTCCCAGCAGGACGTCCCCTAATCTGTACTGGTGCCTGGTGTTATTCCTCCCCAGATGCAGGACTCTACACTTGTCCTTATTGAACTTCAGGAGGCTCCCCTTCGCTCAGCTCTCCAGCCTGTCCAGATCTCGTTGGGTAGCAGCATAGTTTAAGCATGTATGTATCCTTCTATTACAGTTTCATCTAGCCAGTGCTTGCCTGAGTTGCCTATGAAAATATTAAAGGCATTCTGATTTCTGATTCTTCATTAAGATGTGACAGTCGCTACTCTTCTCTCACCTAAAAGAACTTTTGTCCTGCCATAAAAAGAAATGAAGCTGTTTTGCTTTGTTTTGCTCTCAACAGATGCATGTTAACCGTCAAAAATGAATGGTTTACTTTGTTCCAGGTTTTCTGGTTTTTTTTTGTACACCCAAGCTAGACTGGATTTAATACAATTACCTTTTTTATTTTTTTTTCCTTTAAAGACATCATATACATTTGTAACTTTTTAATTTTATGGAATTCCTCGCTTCCTTCCACATTTATACACGACATTAGTTTTACTATGCTACTGATGTTAGTATAAACTGAGCAAGAAAAGCTTCAGAAACTTCTCGTTCCTGTCATCACCACTCTTCCTTTTTCTCTGAGCACCTCACAAGTGCATTCCTAGGTTGTTTTCTACTAATTTATGTATAGCTTTTTTGTGTATGTTACTCTGTTTCTGCCTTGTTCCTCCACATTTTGTCCTGTCATGCTGTAGTAGTTTGTCTTAATCCTTAGTAATCTTACAATTTTCCAAATGTGTGATTCCTTTTTCGAGCTTCAGATAATGGTAAAGCTGAATTTAACTATATTAATCCATAAGTATATTTTATTTAATTTCATCTTACAGTTATGCTCCACCAAAATTCTCTTCTCCTCAGTGTGTTTTTTTCAGAACTAGAAAATCTTTTATCAAAATTTCCCTTCAAAATTCAGGTTTAAAACGCCTAATTAGAGTTATAACACCAACTACAGCTACAGAATTTCCATCTTTTGACTATTTGCCCTTACATCCTGAGTAACCTATAGCAGAATCATGTGAAAGAAAAGAAATTAACAGAAGAAAACAGAAAAACCAAAATTGCTAACTGTGCGTACCTTTTCCTGCCCTTCACAATAGTTCTTTGTACTGTTAAACCAAAGAAATACAGAAATATAGATGTTAACAATGCTGTTCCTACTTCCTAGGACATGATTATTAAGCCATGGTAAGAAAATCTGCAAAAAACAGTTTTAATTAAAAGTAAATTAATTACATTAAACTTTTCTTTAAGTTAGTAGTTTTACTGCATGTGAAGCTTTTTGAGTAAACAAGTCTGTATTTTGTCTGATTTCTCAAAGAACAGTTCATAATTTTTAAAGAAATAAGAAAATCTTATGATAGGGCTAGCTTTAGATATAGAATAACGGTCTATTTGGGAAAGTTAAGTCAAATGTTATTGACTCTAGTTCTTTAGTTTGCCTTTTTTGTTAGTAGATTCAGAAAAGACAGTAGCAGTGCACATAAGTCAATTTCCTTGAGAGTAAAGATGTACTTATGTTGATTAACATGACCTCACTAAAAAAAAAAAGCTATTTGTTCAGTATTCATTCTTCAGTTTAAAAAAAGAAAGTTGTGTATGTTCATGCTCAGAGTAGATGAGCTGTTTTTCAGACTCCATCTGTTTCTTACTGATTGTTTAATAAGAATACAGACAGCACAGACTGAGAAAGATGACAGAAGCCTGTGCTCCTCAGAGCTTTTACCTTGTTTACCTAATTTATAAAGCCAGGCAAAATATTTCCATCCTCTTTGCATTTGTTTTTATTAATTCATCGCTCTCTAAAACATATTATGCTAAAAACAACTGACCTCTGAATATCCTTTGCTTATGTCAACAGTAGAAATTCAAAATTCATTACTACAAAGTTCAGTTCATACCTAGGAAGCATAGATTATGAATTCAAACATACTTCTGTATAATTTAATGCTTATGTAAATAATTCAGTTTACCCAGGACTATTTCAGGAATGGGTATTTAGTCCTTGTCTCACTGAAACTGATTTAATTGCATCACATATTACAGATGATGGCCCTATTTAATACTTCTGTGAGTACATAGAATCATAGAACCATAGAATGGCCTAGGCTGGAAGGGACCTTAGAGATCATCTAATCCAACCTCCCTGTCATGGGCAGGGACACCTCTCAACTAGATCAGGCTACGCAAGGCTCTGTCCAGCTTGGCCTTGAACACCTCCAGGGACGGAGCAGCCACAACATCTCTGGGCAATTTATTCCAAAGTCTTGCCACCCTCGTACTGAAGAATTTCTTCCTGAGATATAATCTAAATCTATTCTCCTTCAACTTAAACCCATTTCCCCTTGTTCTATCAGTGGACACTCTTGTAAAAGGTCTGTCTCCAGCCTTCCTGTAGGTTCCCTTCAGGTATTGGAAGGCAGCTATTAGGTCCCCTCGAAGTCTTCTCTTTTCCAGACTGAACAGTCTCAGCTCCCGCAGCCTGTCCTCATAGCAGAGGTGCTCCAGCCCTCGGATCATCCTTGTGGCCCTCCTCTGAACATGCTCCAACAGATCCACGTCCCTCTTATGGTGGGGGCATCAAAACTGGACACAGTATTCGAGGTGGGGAAAATAATAGATTTCAGTCCATCTGATAGGATGGTAAAGTCTTGTGTTTTCTAGACTTTTCATAGTAGACCAAGCATCCCAATAAAGAATAAAAATGCGTACTGGTAAGTGAAGACCAAGGAGAGTTGTGCATAGTGAAAAAGGAGTGATAGCAGCATTAATTCCTATAGACTGAGAAAACAGGGACATAGTTTTTTGTTAGTAACCTGAACAAGAGTTGAGATGCAGAAAACTACAGTATAACTCGATCCTTAACAGTACCCTGATATTTGAAGATCCCAAAGAACTATCACAGAGAGACTTGCATGTACTGTACTAAGGGCACATTTAAGAAGGTAGGTCTTTTCTTGCAGCCTTTTTTCTCATAATTGTGTTATAGGATTTTTTTAATAAGAAACTTAAGCAAAGTCACATATTAAAAAAATAAACTCCTCTTTCTTAATGATCATTAAACATTTCCTTTAAAAATTGACTTAATATCAGTTAGATTACCTCTTAGATATTCAAAGGAAAAACAGAGCAAGAAAATTAGATAATACAAAGGCAATAGTCTCTTCAACTCTTAATTTACCCTTCCTTATGGTTCTTTTTAACTGACACTAATTTGCTGATATTCATGTTCCTTTTATGTTATTTCTTCTTCTTGGTGGTAGTAAATAAAATGTGCTTATAAGTATGTGGGAGTTCTTATCAAAAGATATTTTCTCCTTCTTTTGAAAATGGTGACAGAAATACAAGTTAATATCTCTAAAAAAAATCCTGCCTTATTTGAAAATTATTAATCCTTGCTTAATAGTTACACAAGTATATTGTTAGAAATAATACAAAACTAAGACTCAAAAACCAGTTCAAAAAGCAAGAGGAGAGCAAGGAACCACGAGATTGTAGCTTACAATGAACCTGCATTCATTTATGGGTTTCGTTCTGCACATAAGGAACATGCTGTCCATTGCTAGAAGTTTTGTTTTGTTTTGTTTTGCTTTGACTTAGTTTGGCTTGTTTGGTTTGTTTTGATTTATTATGTTTCTTTCTTTTTCCTTTTTTTGCTTTCTTTAGGAATGTGTAACAATTTAAGATGTATTTGGGATTTAAATTCATGCAAATATTGAATTAGTGGCCACTTGCTTCAGAGGAATTCATAGAGAACTTGCTGTTCACATCATCATACAAAAAACTATTTTATGACAATGAATATTTCAGAATACGTGAAATTTTCCTTAATTTATTAGACTGTATTTACTCTTTGATATATCTGCAGAAAACATTGTCTTCTATTATTTGCATGTTTAGCAAGTCAGGGTTTTTTGGTGCCCCACTGTCTATGTCATCATCACAAATTTCTTTTCTCTGTATTTATAGTACTTCGAATTTTTCTGTCACATGCAATTAGATCTATAGATTTTCACTGTTAGCTTTTGTAAAGGTATTGAAACTCCATTCTACCAGCAATTATTTTGCCTACTAGAGCATACTAGGATCTTGTTTTCCATTTATACAGTTGCTTATGTTGGGTCAATTGGTATCAGTTAAGTAGTACATCCAGTTTTATTTCTCTTCATTGTTTCTCATGTATTCTTGTATTTCTCTCACTTCTCCATTTCTGCTAAATCACTTCCTACAATTTCTACATGTTTTGTAAATAAATGGATTATGGGAATGTTTCTAGTCTTATATATGCAGGGGATATAAATTACAGATATAGTTTCTCAATAACAGTATGCTCACTTCCACAAGAAGAAGGTACCAGTTAAACCCAGAAGTCTTTTCTCCATTGATGCATGCAGGTGAACAACTCCTACTCTTTCTGTTATTGGGTAAATTCTATTGATCTGCTTTATATTCTCAGATTTAGACTTGTTTCCAAGCCTCTGATTATATTTGTGCTGTTCTGTGAAACTTATCTAGCTTGCCAAAATCCTTTTTAATTATGAGTGACAGGTCTAGACATTGTGTAAATATTGATGTTATTAATTATATCTAAAACTAAGACCAATTCCCTGTTCCTCTTTTCCTTTCCTGATGCAAGAAATTAGATAACTAAGTTTTGTAACTAGAGAAGGTGAACAAGGAACTCCCTTTCAGTGTGTTAACTGCCATCATCCCTAAGTTCAGTGTCTGTATTCAAGTACGGCTTACTGTCTTTAAACTGTACTTACAGAGCTTTTTTTCCCGACATATGATCTTTCAACTCTGGCAAAATAAATCTTTGCTGTCTACTACTAGCACATACTATTAACTCAAATTCACTTTAATGTTAGTTCAGAATCAGTCTGAACTGACTTACCATTTATTAACCGAACTGTCATGGTTTATGATTGTTTTTATCTTTTCATCATCATTTCATGTTCTTTCCAAGTAATGATAAATATAACATTGCATTTGAAAGAAGATTTCTCTATGATGTGATGGTTCCCTGTTTATCATTGCCTGTTGTCATCTATCAGTTAAAAAAATTAATGCTGTGGTGCAGTGCTCTTTTCTGTGATATTTTAAGATGTAAATCAAACAAAAAGAGATATACTCAGCACTGCTTTCCTGATTAGGACCTTTAGCATGGATAGTGTCTGTGTATAACGGTCACAATGAGGACAGTTATACATCAATATGTCTCTAATAAGGGAAAGATGCTGATTGGTGGATAGTAAACAAAAAGAAATTTAAAAACTCTAAAAGTACAGCAAGATCAGAACAGAATTTAATCTGGAAAAAAATAATCAGTGTGCAGGAAAAAGAGAGTATAATAATATGTTTAAAAAATTAGAATGGATGAAAATACTATTTTCCCTTCCTCCCTTCCTCTCAGTAACACTATGTTGTATTCATGAAGTGGAGGAAAAAATCAATAAAATTTGAAATATTAGAATATAAACTAAAGCTATGAGTCTAAGATAGATTATTGGCAGTGGGAGTGGGGTGGAGGGAGAGGAAGAAAGAAGAATAAGAAAGCAATATTTTCTTCATAGGTCTTTGAAAAAGAATAGGATCATTTTTGATTTGGGATTTTGCAGAAATACTCATGTGCATAATTAAAGCCAAAAATAAACAGAATGAAAGTATCCTATAAAGTGACTAGTTGTTGAGTTTACAGTGTAAGAGGCTTGCCGAGTTTTCCTCGAAATATGATACATCACTTGCTAACATATTTCAGTCATAATGAAAAAAAATTAAATGCCTGAAACAGGTACTCATACAAGTTGTAATCCATGTAGCACCAAAATATCACCTAGGACTCTGTTGACATGCGTTTTTGCCTATTTCATTGCTGAATGACTGACAAAAAGGGATTCAGGAATTTTTACCATTCAGTAAACGAAAGCATTTAATTGCATCTTTTCATTCAACACAAAATAAACTTTCTTGTTTTAAGGCATTTTAATAAAAGTAGAGCTAGACTTATATAGGAGTTAAAAGCTTTACAAACTAGACTGTTTATTCTCTTCATATGCTTGTGATTTTGTTGACTTTTTGTACCTATTGAAAAGAAAATCTAAATTCTCTGAATATAAGTAGATAAAATATAGGCTAGAAGAGTTTAGATACACTTGCTGCCGTATATCTTCTAGTTCAACAGACTACGGATATATCCCAAGAAGCAGCATTAATGTCATTTGGAATAGCACATTCTAAGCAAAAATAACAGCATGAATTTTTTCTGTCAGGGTGATCCTGGCCTTTACAGTCAAGATTTCAGCTTGAACTGTGTTTGTCACTCCGGTAAGCAGGAGAGTATTGGGGCATTTCTGGCTAAACAACCACCAGAATAGGTGTTCACTAGCTAAAGGTTATGAGTTCTGATTTTCAGCATGTAACCTGTCAAAGTCTATTCATCACTTCATCTCTGCATACACACTTTTCTTGGATATGTACTGATCATGGTAGTGATGTGTTGAGACAAGATCTGGAGTTGTACAGAGATCTAAGATACAACAGCCTGCACATTTATCACGTAACAGGATGTAACAAAATACCACAATACTATGAATTTTAAAAGCTGTGTTTTACTGGAATTTTGTCTTAAAAATGAATTGGTCTAGATGGAGAAAACTCAGAGTATCTAGTAAGGTAAAATAGAAGTCAGAGGTATGCAAGCAAATGTCTCTTCTCTCCAGCAGTCTTCCAGGGTGAAATCTTGTCTTCAGTTTACTTTCAAGCCAGCAACTCTCAGTGGATTTCTGAGTTACACCAAACATTATGAAGTACCTGAAAAAGAAACTATCTTTTTCCTTTTGCTCATTTTGTATTGTGACTGCCTGTCTTCCACCTACACTTCTTAGTCCACTCAGTCTCTGCTCTTGTAGTCCTCATTTGAGCCATGAGTATCTTCCTATTCCGTCCTGCACTGCCTGTTACCTTTTGCGTCTAGTAGCAAAACACATCACAACCTGTCGATAAATAGAATAAATGAGTCATACATAACGTATCACTCCAGCAGCTGTTCTCACCGTTGAAAAAGATCCATTTAGTTGTAGTTGAAATAGCTGGAATTTGCTACTCATTGTCTTTATAATTCAATCCTAACTCTATTATAAATGTCAGTACACTTAATTTGCCAGGACTATGTAAGCAACAGTGCAAATTGCTTTCCATGTTTTAAGTATTCTGACTGATATGTCCATGCTCTGACAATTAACAGAACCCATGTCTACATTTGGTTCAGAACTAATTTCCTTAAAGAAGGAGCAGTGTCGTAGTTGCATAAGAAATCTTTGAAGGACTTCACTGAGCAGTATGTGCACATATCAGGAAAAATGAGCAAAACTAGAGGTTGGAGTTACCAGAGAAATCTTATTAGCAAAAAAGAATTGGTCAACTGAGCTACTGACTGGAAGGGATGAACCAAGGTGTGTGAGGGTGATTGAACCTACAGTGCACTTGCTGAGAGAACCTCTTGCTGTCTTGTGGGGAAAGGAAACGTATATCATACACCTATGAGGGTAAGTCAGTCACCAACTAATAAATAATACAACAAGCCCCAGGAAATAACCTCACAGTGAAATTGAGATTGGTAAAATAGGGTTTTTTTTTTTATGGACAGACTGGTAGTACAAGGAAATTTCAGTTAAAAATTAAATATAGCTACACAAAAATATCAAGTCAGTGGCTGCAGCAAGCTTAGAAAAAATTAAAATAATTACTTTAAAAGTAATTCCTCCTCTGATACGATTCTTTCTGAATTGCTTAAAATTCTGACACTTCTAATGCTATTTTTGTTTATTCTCTTTTGTAAAATATAATCCTTCTTGGCAGTACTGACTCAGCTGGTATCCTGTGTCAAATGTTATTTCTCATTTTAGATGTATGCTTCTAACACCACTTCAGCAGGTTGCACCAGATTATATAATTAACAGCCTTTCCCTGCATTTCATTCTAATCTTCAGTAATATAAGTGCTTTAAGCGGTGTCAATCTCTGTTCATATGTACCATTAAAAAAAAAAAAAAGGGCACCAAATCTCTTAGTTATTTGTGGAATCTGTAGCTGTTTTAGGATGACTTTCGGACATTTTTTCCTGCTCTTATGAAATGATAGACTTAAGTGGAACCAGACATATTGGATTTCAATGAGGCCTAGCTCTAAGGTATTTGAGTATGATGTTCATAGTTTCTTCCATTTGGGTCATGTAGCTGGAATGAGTCTCCATTAAACATCTACTAGATGATTTCTTCTTTATTCAGGATTCCCCTGCACAGACTCCACAGAATATGTTAATATCAGGTCTTTAAACTAGCTCTTTACCTTCTGGTAAATTCATTTTACACTGTCATATATACCAAAGCATACATTCAATTTTAAAAATCTTGTTAATCCTCAATAAAAAAAAAGTTCTACCTAGTAAGGTATACCTGCCTAGAACACTGTTGATTTTTAATGCCTTATAGAGTTTCATAGCTTTGAACACTGAATAAAAAACCTTGGGGTTTCTTGGCAGACATTTCTTCTGCTTTCTTGGATGCTATGAATATAAGTATTGAAATATTTATTTCACCTTAGAAAAAGTTTTAGAAAAAGCCCACTGTCTTCTCCTTCCCTTTCTCATTATTAGCTATTGAACAGATAGCATCTTCAAACCATGCATTTTTCTACATACACAGTAATGTGTTGATGTAAATTGATTTGACCGTCTTATAAGGAGATTAAGAAAGTAAGGCCTATTCAAATAGCGATACCTTAAAATGCTACAGGTTCCAAAATTTTTTGAATTTCAGATTATGGAATAGTTTTTGAAAAGGGTGTTGTGAATGCAACTGAAATTAAAACTGATTTCACCATACATGGTTTATATGTATGTATATATGCATATAAAGATAGAAACCTATGCAACCACAAATTTTTAGTTCCCCCCCGAAAGAAGAATTTGCAAACTTTTTATTTTTCCCCTGAAAGAAGAAGAATTTGCAAATATTCTACTTTTAAATCTTAACTATTAAGCTAAACAAGAAAACCAACAGTTGCTGAGAATGCTGAACTAGTTGGCCAAAATACTCAGGACATTTTTTGCATCTTATCAGTCATTATAGTTTTATATTTGTGAAAAGCATTAACTTAAAAATCAATTTATTGTTTATTCTAACATTTCCTAATCAGCATCCATGACTGAAACAATACCCACTGTCTTGCATCAAGCTTTCTTATTTACACCTGCTTTTGGAGATACTACATTCCCTGATAAAGTAGAAATAGGTAATATGGACTTGGGACTAAGGAATTACTTCCTGACTTCGATACGATTTTAAACCAGAAGGAATGTAGTGCCCTATCCAGTGTGTTATGTTGTTGTAGGTTGCCTTGTCCCTTTTGTTAACAGAGTTGTAGATGTAGTTTGCAGGAGAGAGAGGGAAAATTTGGATGAAATGTCTTGGTTTTGCTGGTGAGAATGTGCCTCTTCGACTTTATGAGAGACAGGATCTTTGTATTGGAGCTCAGACTGCATTCATTATTTGATGAAATAAAGAGAAATGTTATCATCTTATTCTTCCAAGTAGTTCTGAAATTATAATAATGCATTATGCAAATGTTGAGATAACCTTTCTCTTCAAGTTTGACAGAAAGTCATAATAGATCATGTCAATGATCAAACATCTAAGGTAAGACCTGTACTGAAAATGATGTTTATTTTTGTGGCTACAGATAGTAGCCTGTAATATGAACTACACAATTACTTAAAATTTTCTCCTTTCCTCTAAAAGAATGTTACTGCAAAGCTGTTTTCTTTGGAAAAATAAGCAATTCTTTCCATTAAAATATGTGCTTCAGCAGGCTGGATTTTCAATTTATCCAGAACCACTGTATGTTTTCCTGAGCTAACTTCTACTACAAGAAAAATATTTGATATTCAAACAGACTGTCATATGTTTCCATGGAAACCATAACTCTTAAGTTCAAACAATTTGGAGAGGAATGTAAGCATTGTGCTCAAACTGAAGAACAGAATGGTTAGAGTACCTTGTTTTGTTCAAATGTATGTATAAATATACTGTCCCCTCTCTCTATAGAATTGGATGCTGACATGATTAAAATTCTCTCTCAAGTGAAATTAGTAAAATATATTTTATGACGCTATAACTCAGAGTCAGACTTCATATCCTCAATATGCAAAATAAGTAATTTAATGGAGTTATGAGTACATCAAATTTAAAAGAATCAGATAAAGTGGTCTATGAAAGGCTTAAGAGATAAACTGTAGTCAGGAAAAAATGAGAATTCTACAAAGAATATTAAATAAGTATATAAAGACATATAATAAGGGCAGGAGAGGAAAAAGAAACAAATATCTACTTAAAAGAGAGAAATGAGAATTGTGAGGATAGTGGGAGAGAGAGGTACAGCCATGAGAAGTGGGGAATTGCTTTCAAATGATATTAGATATTGACATCTGTTTTCCTCTGTAAACTAAAATAATAACACCTTTGTGAATTTAGGGAGATAAATTGAAAATTTCTATGAATTTTGAATAAATACTGTTTGAAATCTATTTTATTTCCTTTTTTTTCCTTTTTTTAAAAATAAGGCATTAGGATTTTTTACAATCAAATTTATGTGTATCACTATATGACAGAATAGTAGTCTAGATGAGAAACATTGATTCTCTTGGAAAAATGGTTTAGGAACACTTTTGGAATCACAGAAAAACTTTTTAATGGTAGAAATAGCCAAGAAATATTGAAGTCCTTAATGCCAAAAGCTCAATACAAACTGTCTATATCCATTGTAAATTAAAATAAAATCTGTAAGCTTTCTTAGCTTAGATACCAGGTGAATTTTCCTTCTTCCAGGTTAAGGTATTACAAATTGAATATTCATTAACATACTGGATGATTACAGATTAAGTTCTATATCCTAATTGATTTGCTGTTTTTAGGTAGTGGTCACACGGATCTTTCCCTCTCTTCTTCTCATGAGAAGTGAGAGTAGATTTATTGCTTTAACTGTTACACACATTCCTCTCCATCTCAATTTTCATAGGTATGTGCATTTTCATCTTTTGTTTTAGTGATTTTCTGCAGTGATATGAATCTGTGACTAAATATACAAGTATTCTTTAATGAATCTTTTCTAGGAAACCTTTTTTATCTAAGTGTCTCAAGGACAGTCTGTTTACTATCCCACATTTAACTGACATGTAATTGACAATGACAGAAAAAAAAAACAGAATAAACCGAAAACAACAACAAAGAGATACTGTACAACATCTTACTAGGAGAACTATTTTCCAGGATATCTAGGACAGGGAAGAGTATGTCTAGGGCAGAGACGTAAGACAAAATAAACTCATATACTCATAAAATACCTGGCGGTTCATGACCTGGATGAGCATACGATCTTCTGGATAAAGCGCTGGTGAGATGGACAGGCCCAAAGACTGGTTGTCAGTGGAGTTAATTCCAGCTGGCAGCCAGTCACAAGTGGTGTTCCGCAGGGCTCAGTGTTTGGACCACTTCTATTCAACATCTTTATTGATGATCTTCATAAGGACATTGACGGTATCATCAGTAAGTTCACAGATGAGACCAAGGGAGTGTTAATCTGCACATGGATAGGGAGGCTCTATAGAGGGATTTGGACAGATTGGATCAATGGATCACAGGGTATAAGCCAGGTCCTGCACTTGGGCCACAACAGCTCCATGCAATGCTACAGGCTTGGGGAAGTGTGGGTGGAAAGTGACTGGCAGAAAAGGACGTGGGCGTTCTTATAGACAAGCATCTGAACATGAGCCAGCAGTGTGCCCAGGTGGCCAAGAAGGCCAATGGCATCCTGGCTTGTGTTAGAAACAGTTTAACCAGCAGGAGTAGGGATGGGATTGTCTCCCTGTACTCGGCACTCATGAGGCCTCACCTTGAGTACTGTGTCCAGTTTTGGGCACTTCAGTACAAGAGGGATGTTGAGGTGCTGGAGTGAGTACAGAGGAGGGCAACAAAGCTGGTGAAGGGCCTAGAAAATAAATCTTACGAAGAGCAACTGAAGGAGCTGGGGCTGTTTAGTTTGAAGAGGAGGAGGCCAAGGGGAGACCTCATCGCTCTCTACAACTACCCGAAAAGACATTGTAGAGAGGTTGGTGCTGGTCTCTTCTCACAGGTAACTGGTAGTAGAACTAGAGGGAATGGCCATGAGCTGCAACAGGGTAGATTTAGGCTGGATATTAGCAAAAAAAAATTTACAGAAAGAGCACTGGAATCGGCTGCCCAGGGAGGTGGTTGAGTCACCTTCCCTGGAGGTGTTTAAAGATAGTTTAGATGTAGAGTTGGGAGATATGGTTTAGGTGTGGACTCTGTAAAGTAGGGTTATAGGTTGGATTTGATGATCCCAAGGTTTTTTTCCAACCTGAATGTTTCTGTGATTCTGACATGAGAACTAAACTGAGAGCTAAGGGTCATGGGGAGATAGATGAAGGCACCTTGAGTGCTATTAATCATATAGTAGGTGCAACAGTTTCAAAGCAAAGAGAGGATTTTGTTGCACATTGTGTTTAATGATCTTCTTAAAACCCTACAAATAAAAAGCATGAAAATCATACATCAGCTAGGAAAAATGAACAATGTAAAACTGGAAAATATTATAGGCAGGTTTTTGATGGGAAGCTAATATCTCTACTACATCTGAAATAGTGTGTTCGCAGACAATCCATCTGAACACTTTTTGTTAAAAAGACATGTTCATTGTATTAAAAGGCAATATCCTAAGGTTGAAAAGGAATCACTCACAGAAAAAATATGATTTTAAAATAAAAAGAGGGATTATATGCAAATTACTACAAACTGATCCTGAATCTTCATTTTGGATTTCCAAGAATTGCCAAGTTCAAGAGCATTCTTTCACACTAGTAATATAAGTCAGAGACATGTCTAGCTCTTTCTCTTGAACATTACTTAAATATTACTAGAAACTTACATGGAAAGGAAAAAAAAATGCAAGGCTTAAAAACCTGAAAGTTTTCTGCTGTATCTTCATCTTGTGTCATCTTCAGTCAGTTTACTAAGAAAATGGAAAAGTGGAGATGTTTTCTGGTTTTGTTTTTAACCTCTCTCTCCCTTGTGGCCTTGTTGAAGGTTTTGTGTAACTGGAGAAGTACATAGGGTATGATACTCATTCTCATGATTTATCAACTAAATTTGAGCCATATGCCAACTTTTGCATCATTGTTTTGGTTGAGAAGAAAAACAACTGGACCACTGCTTGGATTTTCAAATACCAAGCTGAATTCTTTGAGTTAAAAGGTTTCTAAGTCAGCCACTGTGCAAGGACAAAGGAGAGGGTATATCCTCTCAAATTTCCTTAATTCTGATGGTGTTAGAATTTTACTCTAGCTCTGGCTAGGAGAGGATATCACTCTTCTCCCAGCCTGAGGAAGTGGAGAATGTGTATAATAAAAATCTCAAGTTCATTCTTTTCTTCTTTTTTGTTTTTATAATATCCTGAACATACATTCCCATCCCTTTATAGATTGGAATATTACAGATAAAAGCATTGTATTAATGAAGTGTCTGATTGTACTGAGAATTTATTTAAGTAGAAAAATTAATTTTCCCCCCTTAATTACAAGTTGGGAGCTCAAAAAAGTAGGGCAACAAAGCTCGTGAAGGGCCTGGAGAACAGACCTTATGAGGAGCAATTGAGGGAGCTGGGTCTGTTCTGTTTGACGAAGGGGAGGCTGAGGGGGGATCTCATCATGCTCTACAATTACTTAAAAGGACATTGTAGAGAGGTTGGTGCTGGTCTCTTCTCACAGGTCATTAGGGCAGAACCAGGGGGAATGGTTTCAAGTTGCAACAGGCCAGGTTTAGGCTAGACATAAGAAAGAAATTCTTCACGGAAGGAGTGGTCAGACACTGGAACAGACTGCCTAGAGAGGTGGTTGAGTCACCATCCCTGGATGTGTTTAGGTGTCACTTAGATGTGGTGTTGAGTGATATGGTTTCGGGGTGAACTTGCAGTATACGGTTAATGGTTGGACTCGATGATCCCAAGGGTCTTCTCCAACCTGAATTGTTCTATGATTCTATGATTCTATAAAAAACCAAACAGGCAGATAAGAGACTCAAGCACTATCACTGTCTCATACTGTTCTGACACATGGATATTTTAAGGCAGATATTTAAAAAAGAACATATAAAACACCTAAACACAAATAATAACAGAATGATTATTTTTGTTCAAAGGCTAGAGCCTTTAAACATTCTATATAAGAAGGTATTTTTTAAAACTCATATTTCTCAGTTATCCCATTTGATCCATTTGTTAAAAAAAAATGTGAGGGGTTTGTAGATCATATCAGTCCCCAAAAGAAATTTATTGCTGGGACCACAGTTCTAACAACGATTTTTGTACAATTGTTTTTCTTAATTAGAAGAGGATTGAAAGCTTTTTCCTACTTATATCCTTGTCTTTTAAATATATTTTACCACTAATTTTCTCTGCTTCTTCTGAAGCTTTCACACATGTATTTCCTTCTCCTCATGCAGAGATTCCGCAACTCTCTTCAGCAGTACACAGAGGAAGATGCATTGTCCCACAACATTTGCAGTATATAGCAGTTTTTGTTTATTCCTCATTCTTCAGCAATTTCTAGATATCTTAAAGAAAAAGAAGGTCACATGAAGGGATCTGGTGCTGCAATTGCTCCTTTGTCTACACGGATGAGGGGGAGGAAAGATTCATGGTGTAGGTCATCAGATAAGAAGCATCTGCCTCCCCCACCTCAGTGAGTACAGAGGGTTTATAAGGCTGTGATTAGCTCTGGCCTTCGAATGCTAGATACAGCTTGTCCATCCTCCAGGAGAGGAGTTTTTGCCCTTTTGCCAATGTCTGACATAAGGCAATAAATTTGTGTCTCTTCAATGATAAATGGAGGTCAAAGTCTCTCTGTTTTAAAAAGGTCTAGTCTAGCTTATAAATATCAACATTTACGTAAGCGGCAACTTATCTGACATTCTGATGTTTATTTCCCTTATTTAGGAGAGGACTCTTTTCTCATTCCTTTTCTGGATCATTCATAATTTTTGCAGCTAACATGATAGCAACATGATGTGAGTTTATGTGAAGATGCAGAGGAGATTTGTACTGCTACTCATTTGTTGAAGAACTTGCTAGCTCTTTCTAGTCCAGTGCATTTATATCTCTTCAGGCTTGAAATTCAAAATAATGCAGTCCATCCTGCCAAACAATCCTTCCTGTCAAACAATTTAAAACTTATATTTGAGACTAGACAGCTGCAGAACAGCTGTAGAAAGATAAATCATTTCAATTATGCCTCAACAGTTCAAGTCAGCAGTGAATAACGCAATAGCTGTATATTTCTGCCTGTTTGGTTACATGGAAAATATCTGTTCAGTATTTCTGATTTGCTTTAACGATTCAACTGGAGTCCAGAATTTGCCACTGGCCAACAGCACACCTGTGATACATGCTGCCCAATTACTTTCCAATGTAAAGTAGTTAGTAAACAATCCAACTCATGCCATGTTCCACGCAACTGTACGAACCACCATATTTTGACTTTTCTTTACATTTGTATCCTCACATGCCACCTGTGTGAGTGTGCTGGAGAAGGGCACTCATAGTTAAAGGGAACTTTGCAGATACCTCTAAATTTACAGCCTTGAAATTTGACTTCCTCTGACTTCAGAAGCAAAGAAATTACAGTTTCATAGTGACATAGATCCCTCCCAGGCTTTGGAGGTAAGAGTGAACAAGGAGACGATGTTTTTTTTAAAAAAAGGCAGTTAGTGAAGAAGGGTGGAGGTGAGAGACAACCTCAAGGAAACTTATGGAAGCAGAAAACAGTATATGAGAGGAGACTGAATAATTCTCTAAGTTCAAGATGCTGAATGAAAGAGATGCAAAATTACGATAAAATTGATGTCTCCACTGTCGGAGTCTTGTGTCCACAAAAATGGCATTCTGAAAATTGATTTGGTTTTGTTTGTTATTTTGTTCTGGGTTTTATTGTTCTTGGTTTTTTTTTTTTTTAATGAGAAAAGAAAAATTAAAGTGTCCAAATAGGCTTTTGAACTCAAAATTTTGATAGTAAGAGCAAGGCACAGGCTTCGAAAAAGAAACTCTTGAGTTTGTGTTTTCATTGAAAAATGAGGGGAAAAGGTTTGGAAGGACACCAGAAATCTCATAGTCTTTCAAAAAAAATATTAAAACATAAAGCCCAACACAAAATCTGATGACTTGGTAAGTGTTACTGGAACAAAGCCTACGACAACAACGAGGAGTTTCCTGGGAAAGACCAAAGACTGGATATGATTAGCTATATCTTTGTTAGACCAGCAGCTACAAAACTTTCATTTTATAAAACTATTTTGTGAAATTTTAATTCTCTTATGGTGAAAAATGTAAAAGAAATGAAATGCTAACTTAAACCAAAGGTTTTCACACAAAACAGTAAAAGATATGATAAATTTTGCCCAATTTGGTGCTTTCTAAAAGAAATCATTTGTACCAAAGATGAAAAAGCTTTAAAAGTATGTAAGGTCACAAACCCCAGTGGAAATGAACAATCACGATGAAGGATCAGAATTGTCCAGTCATGACAATTCAATGAAATATATTCTCAGATAAAAGAGATTTTTTACATAAGATTTATATAATCCTTGTTCATGCATTATTGTTAGTCAGATGAACAGAATATAGCAAAGATATAGAAGAAGAGGATTTGTCTTGTTTCTCCTGGTCAAACTGATAGTGGATCTGCAGAGGCATTATTGGGTTTTCAAACTGGTCATGGGGCTATGGGTTTTCCTTGAAGAATCTCATTAAAAGATGGAGATTTCACTCGCTAGAGAAAAGAGGAAACTAATCACCACGAGATTTATAATAATTTACCTTATATGTCTAGTTAGGAAGTGGCACAATGCTGAGTAACACTCTGAATAGGTGATACTTTTATTGTGAAATTGACCCTACTATTAAAATGATACTTTTATTGTGAAATTGACAATCCCATAGAAATTTGTTGGAAACTATTCTATTAAATGCTGATCCTGTGGAAAAAAAAATGACCGTGTACAAAACTGTCATCCATGCAAAAACTGTTGTACAGGACTTGAAAATGTCATTTGTCAAAATTAAAATGTCACTTGTCTAAGGTCACTATTCTGCAAAGTTATGCATTTTATGTGGGATACACTACTTTTAAGTTTAAACAATTTCTAAAACCACACAAGTCCCAGTTTATTATCTAATCTCCAACACAGTCTAACACTGACAGTGTCTATACTATATATCAAGTAATTTGTAAGACAATTGATAGTTCCTCAAGCTATAGATATCCAGGCAAGATTGGCAGCCTGATCTCAAAAGAGAAAGAACTATCTTGTAGTTACTTATGCGGCAGACAACTCCTCTAGCAGTACTGCTTGTCATGCTTAGTCTTTGCACAACAGCCTTGTGATTAGAGCATTTATTCTGGAAACAGAAACCTTGAGTTCTAGGCACACCTTAGCATTAAGAGATTTCAGTGCACATACCAGGGATTACCTGCTTGAGTCAAGAGGGCATTCTGAAAGACTGTATCTAACACATACACAAAAGACACCGTCATGAGATTTTAGACAAGTTGTGAAACAGAATAACATATAATTCCAGAAGAAGCTGAGATTCTGTATCTGATATTTAGCATATATTTTTGTAAGAGACTGTGTTAAAATGTTTGTCTCAACCTTGCTGAAATTCCCCACGAAGAAACTTCAAGGCTGTTGTTTGCAAGCTTGGACCACTGATAAGTTCCAAACAACAACTTCAGAGCCCAGCCCAGATAAGCCATGGGGTTTGACTTGACTACTGATACAACTTTAAGGGCCCAGCCCAGATAAGCCAGCGGGCTCGAAGTCCCGAACAACAACTTCTGGGCCCGGCTCAACTGCCGATACAGCAGCTGTCTTGCTAGCCCCGGGCTCAACCACGGATATAGCAGCTGTCTTGCAAGCCCACCGGTGTGCAAGCCCACCGGTGTAACTGCTGATAAGGCAGCTGCCCTGCAAGGCAAAAATGGACCCTCTGGATACCTCTGCATGCTCCACTGATGGAGCTGGGGGGGTGAAGATTGCTCCTGACGACCCTCATACGCATGTGCTAAACAGGTGGAGAATGGGCAAAGCGGCTCTTGGAACACTATATAATGCCACCGTGAACAGCTATTATTTGGAGATCCCACCCAGCAAATCGAAACAGGCGGACCTGCGAGATGTCACTGGATCGGTGTTGGTAGCTATACTTCTTGTTATTCTAAATGTTTTACTGCCTCTTTTTCCCTTTTCCTTATCTCTTTCCTGTTGCTCTCCAGTGTTTGTTAGTCAAGAAAGGGTTTTGCTTTTGTGACATCTGACACCGTTTGTGTCTTAATTTCACCTTTGGGATCAAAACGAATCACCTTGACTCTAACCTCTATCAGGTAGAAGTGGGTCAAGACAACTTTTGAGACATTCTGAGAAGATACGTCTGTAACCACTTTGGATAACTCTGATGTCACCAGAAACAGCTAATTTAGGAAGATTAACAATTATTTTAGGAGTAATGAACTGACCCTTTAATAATGTTGCTTTTAAACCTCAGATGAAGTAATTCCTGTGTAGAACAGAATAGAATTTCCTGGTGTTTGGAGCAATAGCTCAAATTTTTATTAGAGTGAAATCCTGTCATACATTCCTTTTCACTACCACTTCCACCTTAAGGGTGAACAGAACTTTTATCATTTTATTCCTGCACTACTGTTAGACCATTTCTACTGGCAAGCTGTCAGGTAAATTATTCTCTTAATTTTTAATTACACTTTATTAGGGAGCAGTGTTTAGTTGTGTAGGCGGTCTCCAACATAGCATGAATTCTGGGAAAATCTAATGAGGAATTTTTTGGGTCAGGACTGTAGAAAGAAGTTTAGACCTCAGAGGGAAGGAAAAGAATTCTCTTGTTCCCAGGGAAACAACTATATTCTTAGAACCTGAATATACCTACCATATTTGTTTATTCTTACAGAGAGCCAGAACTGATCTAAGGATACCAAGTTTTCACTGTCAGCTTCTTCTCCCAGATGGAACATCAGAAAAACCACATGCTGTCTAGTAACTCTGGCCAATGTGGGAGAAATTTGTTAACTATGAGATTACTTCAGAAGGTATTTAAAATGCACAGTATTTTCTTTGACTGATTTTCTAGCTGATATTGAACATAAAAAACCTGGTTGAACTACTAGCCTGAGTGAAGCTATAAGCATGTGAGGATAGGCAGGACTCGAGAAATAAAGTTCAAAGTTCACAAACTGGTACATTAAGGCAGTCTCAAAGAGCAAGCAAAACCCTGGTGAAGTGAATAGAAGTCTGAACAAGTACAGGAGCCTATGGGCATTCTGAGTAGATGTGAGGCATCATATATTAAAGCTACATGAGGATTTATTAGGGCCATAATAAGTACTATTTTATCATGTTACTTTAAAGACATTTTCGTTTTGCCTTAAGTACACCACAAGAGACCTAATTCAATATTTACTGTAAGTGTCACAAATAATTTGTGAAACAACAGTTCCTAAGGATTTGTGTAATGTTTAGTGACAACTCTAGGTTGTAATCAAGGTCAGTTGTCTACCTTTCTTCTTCTGTTTTGTCATTCACTATTTGGACTTTCCTTTTCCCTTCAATGACATTCAGATTAGTCTATAATTACAAATGCCAGAAGCACTCTCTATTCAGTTGGTTTTTATGTGTGACACTATGAAAGGTAAGAGGGAATTAGACATCTTGTAGCAACAAGTGAAATGGCTTTTATTATATTTGTGCAAAGACGAGGAACAATCAAGAAGAATTATATTTGCACTGGAATACAAAGAAAAGTTTTCACTTTTGAGCGCCTCTTTACAAGAAAGATACTGAGGCACTAGAGCGTGTCCAACAAAAGCAAAGCTGGTGAAGGGTTTGGAGCACAAGTCTTATGAGGAGCAGCTGAGCTCGGAGGACAGGGCATTGAGGGGAGACCTTCCTGCTCTCTACAACTACCTGAAAGGAGGATGTAGAGAGGTGGGAGTTGGTCTCTTTTCCCAAGTAACAAGGGATAAGATGAGAGGAAATGGACTCAAGTTATGCTAGGCAAGATTGGATATTAGGAAAATTGTCTTCATGGAAAGGGTTGCCAGGCATTAAAACGAGTTTCCCAGGGCAATGATGGAGTCCCCATACCTGGAGGTATTTAAGAGTCATGCAGGTATAGTGCTTAGGTATATGGTTCAGTCGAGGACTTGTCAGTGGCAGGTTAATGATTGGACTCGATCTTAAAGGACTTTTTCAATCTAGCCAATTCTGTGATTCTGTGATTTTGTGACGCTTCTTTCTACAAGAATCACGTAAAAATAATGTCAGCAACTTGGGTTTATGTTTTACTTTTACCTTTGGATTGACTTTAATTATTAGCCACACAAATGAAGTTTGAAGGGAAAAAAAATGCACAAAGGAACAAGAGAGCAGGTGCTTTAGGAACTGTCCTAGATAACTATTCCCCTCTGAAGAAACAACACAAATATAGTTGCTAATGTTGGTGCACAAAGACCATTGTGTAGGTTGTTTTTAACAAAGAACAATGTGTACCATACAGTAACAGTAAATACAAATCGTAAATGAAGGGGCTTTTGCTTTATGCCAGGCCCAAGGAGCTTCTCCTTGACCAGCATGAATTAATTGTAGTGGGTGGGTTTTTTTTCTTTTTCCTTTAAAAAGCCTTCTGTAATTCAAGTTATAACTATTTTTAGGGTGGTGTTAACTCCGTGCCAGGAGTGTGTTCATAATAAAACAGCAACCTTGTGTCCTTTTAATCCATGGGGTAAGGATGTACATCTTTATATTATAAAATTCTGCCTACATTTATGTTTCCTCTGTTCACAGAGGATTACCAAGAGTTGTGGGAAAAGGTAATGTACAATTATGTCACTGAAACAGCTTCTACAATTATTCACCTTATTCCAAACATACTACTTAGCACTGGTAACTTTGGGTACAACCAGTTAACAATATCATAACAGTGATTTGAGCTGGACCTCAGTTTGCTAGGACTTCTGCAGTGCCTCTACAGTTTACATAGGAAATATAAGTGCTGATAAGATTACATAAGATTACATTTTACTGGAGAATAAATTACATTTTATATTACAAGAAAAAAACCTGTTGACTATATAACTTTACTTTTTCCAGAAGTCTGTTTCAACTAGAAGGGCAAAAGCATTTATCATGGTGAAAAGTATTAAGCAACAGAAATGCGGGTGTTGTTGTTAGACTCCTTCATAACAAAGAATATGATTCTTTAGGCAAACCTGGCAGTTGTTCAGCCTGGAGAGTTTCAGCTTCTCCATCCTACTTTCCTTTTACCAAACAACTGAAAAAAGTATATAATCATGTCAATTGTGAACCTATGTTTTTAACACAAATAGCTGTCAATAATTGTCATGTGCTGGAATTTGCCATGGGATTTGTATAGAAAAGATACATTCAAAGCATATTTGCAAAGTAAGATTTTACATAAACCGATGGTACAAAGTCACATACTGAACATTTGAGGTAGTCTACCTTGGATCAGCCACTAGAGTTTTCAACTATTGCTGATTTGCTTGTTAGATAAAACTTTAGATTCCTCTATCATTCCTGTTCTTTAAATGTTCTTGTGATATCTTTAAAGTTTATAACTACAATACATTTTTGTTTTCAATATACTTTATATGCACATACAGGTATTTATAGATTTACATTCACAAAGAGGTTTCTTTTTTCTCACTGGGAAAATTATACTTTATTTTCCAGATAATAACAATTGCTTAGTTTATTTTCTTAATGTTTATTTGCCTTAAAATTGTACATTTCAAAACACTGTATTTTTCAAAACATTGTACAATGTACATTGTACATTTCAAAACATACTGTTTCAAAACATACTGTTTCAAAACATACTGTTTCAAAACATATTGTTTCACATGACATTTTCAAAGAATAAGAAAAATCCAACATTGCCTAACTCAAAACAGAAGGATAGGTTTTGTTACGTCACTTTGACAAATTAACCATGTTAGGCACTGACCCAACTCACTGTATGATCAACAATGCAAATTAGTATTCATTTTGACGGTATGAACATTCTTGCTCCTGCATTAAAATTTCACATAAGATTTTACTAGAGCACATAGAATTGTAGAATCATAGAATTGTCAGAGTTGGAAGGGACCTTAAAGATCATCTAGCTCCAACCCCCTGCCATGGATAGAGATATCCCTCACTAGATCAGGCTGCTCAGAGCCCCATCCAGCCTGGCCTTAAAAACTTCCAGGGATGGGGCTTCCACAACCTCTCTGGGCAACCTGTGCCAGTGTCTCACCAACCTCATGGGGAAGAACTTCTAACATCCAGTCTGAACTGATCCATCTCTAGCTTTAATTCATTCCCTCTAGTCCTGTCACTACTCAACATCCTAAAAAGCCCCTCACCAGCTTTCTTGCAGGCCCCTTTGACACACTGGAAGGCCACAGTAAGGTCTCCCTGAAGCCTTCTTTTCTCCAGACTGAACAACTCCACCTCTCTCAGTCTGTCTTCATGTGAGAGGCTTCATGAATAAAATTTAACTTCACTTCAGAAAGGCTAAGTACTTTTTGAAACAAGACTCAGAGCTTTGATTTTCTAGAAAATCATCCATATATGATCTACTATGAAGAGTTATTTACTTGCAGTCTTCATTTTTAAAGTGTTTATAGTCTTTATTTATACATTCCTTTCAATGTTATATTTTCAAAAACATTTAATTATTCCTGCTAATGCAAAAAAATGCTAGATAGCAAGTATAACAATAATTTCTGCTTTTATAATATTTTTCCATACTTACTTGCAAAAAGACCAGTATAACAAAGTCACTGAGATTTAACCAGCATGAACCATTCTAAGCTAATATTTTCATTTACAGTTCATTAATTGGTTTTGAGCAGGTTATGTCACTTGCAATGTTTTTGTACTCCAGCTTTCCTTAGACCTGTTCTATGAACATGTTCATTGTAATAATTACATGGCTGCAAACTCATTGCAGGAAAAATGCATTCTGCTGGTTGATGTTGAAACCCACTATTCATGTAGTCAGTGGTTATCTAAGTTATACTATCTATTGGTTGACAGAAAGACCTTTCTTAGATATAATTTCACTATTTAATCAACTAACCTCATTTCATGAGAAAATTTAAAAGTACTATTAGCTTAAAACTCATTCCCTCAATCACTGTTTGAAATAAGACCTATGTCTCATAAATTATTGACGGGAAAGAAAAATCTCTCTGAGATCTCTCTGATCAAATAAAAGGCCACCTAGTTCATTGAAATGTTTGTGAGGAATTTTTTGCTCCTTTAACAATTTTAATTGACAGGAAACTCAAATAATATAGAGATATTTTTTCTTTAAAAAAGAGCTCTTCTACCCAATAAAATTGTTTATATTCCATGTTGAACCTGCCTCCTTTTTCTGAAAGGGGTTTTAATTTTTCAAAAATCAGAACTTACTTCTATTAAGGTTATGTAAATTAACAAAGTAACAAAGACAAAATTAGTATCATGTGGTAACATATTCCCCATCCTATGACAATAGTCCCTCAATCAACCTTTCTACTTAAACCCCTCAAAATAGTATTTTTTTTCCTATCCTCCTCCTTTACACAGGAATGTTTCTCCTCCCACTTGCAAAATTATCTGCCTCAAGTTCCCTCCCCAAAAATGAAACCAGTAATACACGTGCCCAGTAAACAACATAGACACAATTTCCTTCCACTGTTTTGTGGAACAGAAGCAGAGTGGCTTACGATTCCTCTGTGAGGATCTGTGAAGCAGACTTAATCTATCAGCTGTAGCACAATTCAGAAAGGCTGGGCCGTGCACTGAAGTTCATCCCTTACCAGCAGCCTTTTTGTTCATCCAGCTGAGAAGCACACACTGCTGCTCAGTCCTCTGGGAAATCAGATGATACCCTATATTTCATCTGACAGCTTAAAGAAAATGGCTTTGGTGAGTATGGTTTGTTAGCAGGCTGTAGAGAATGCAAAAGAGAAATAAACAATTTATCAGTTTTAGTATTGCCTCCTAAGTGTACTTGCCTTCAGATCTGCTGGAAATTTTCCACTTTCAATAAATTCTCACAACATTCAATACAAGAAACTTGCAGCTCACCAGACCAGCACCCTCCTTCATCCAGAGATGGTAGCTTTGTGATAAATATCTCTTGATAGGGATATACCTTGTTCCAAGGTTTTTATAATTGCTTTTCAAGTGCTCATAAACCTTCAAGATTCACGGATGTCTCTGGCATAATTCCCAGTATGTGAAGAAATATTTAATTTCTTTCTTTGAACATTTTACCTTCTTTGATTGTTCACTAGTTCTCTTGTGTCTCCATGTCATGCTGTGTTTTATGCATATCCACAACTCAACATTGCTTTCCAATGCTGAGGTGTCATTGTCTACTTAAGTGTTTCTGAGAAGAAGTTATATAGTTGATCATTCTGACTGTCCTTCTAGTTTTCAAATTTGATGACATTATTTCTGATGAGGGGACCATATAATTAGACAGCCTTCAAGAAATAGACTCCTGTTGATTTACATAGTATTCTAGTGGTCTTCAAGATTTTGTTATGTAGAATTAAAACAGTTTTCACACCAAGCTTCATATTTTTGGTATGAACAATTCTTCTGTGGACAATAAAATATATGGAAACTGTTGAGAAGGTTATGAAATAGAGATGATAATTTGAGTGGAGTCTACATATACTAATAACAAGAAAATAAACAGACTGCAAGCTGTAAAAATTTCAATGCTAAAAGAAAATGTCAATGCTAAAAGAAAAGAAAGAAGTCTGTCATTTTTTTAAGATAGATTTGAGTGAACATGTAAAGAACTCATATAACAAGGCTAATAAATATATTTGGCATTTTAAAACACAGGTTTGATTAGCATTGAGTGATGCTTTACCTAACAATGAATAAATGGAAACAGCAACTACCTATAGATACTTGAAAAGACTAAAATGAGGAAGAAATGTAACTTAGTTTTGTAGAAATTTTCTGCTTTATATCTTATTTGACAAGTTATAGCCTCTGTTGACTTGCTGTTTTGTTACTTCCACTGTTCATACAAGATTTAAATTACCGTATGACCAACCCCCTGTTGAATCTATTGAGGGAGCTCAGTGCGGGATACCTGGTGTGCCTTGACCATGACCCTTAAATCTAGCATTCACAGTATCCTAGACTGAGTTTGTTATCCATCAATTTTGTCAATAAAACTGCCAATGAGATCAATTCTCTGTGTTGAAGTACTCTCTCAACACAGGGCTGTTTAAGAATTTCCAGCTTGTTCTCTTAACGTACATACTTTCCTTCCTCTGCTTTCAGGCTCCAAGTTCTAAATATAGATAATTTTTTTCTCCCTAAGCCACATCCGGAAAATATAGAAAAACTTCTTCCTCCTCCCTTCAAGTGACAGACTCTTAGCTATGCTTACTTTTTACAACTTCCAGTGTCAGGAGGGGAGTAATAATACCGTGAAGAGTGAAGAGCATTTACACTGGGAGTTACAGGATAAAATAAAGACTTATGCAGAGAAAGGAAGCAGAAAACCTACAGGGATGTTTCTCTGGACAAACCTGTTATCTGGAGAAAAAAAATCAAATTCAGTGTGTAATTAATTTTCTTCTTCTTTCCTCTGTGATATGATCCCAGAACTCGGGAAAAGACCTAAAGGACTGTGCAGGGCTTTATACACTTGAGAGATAGATCAGTTCATCCTTAGTTCAGAAAATTAGAGCTATTTCTTGTCTGTGCATTGCTAAATCTAGCGGCAAGTCTGTGAAGCAGCTGACCTTGATTTGAATTTCTAATTTATCTATGACTTTAACTCTACCAGTACAAAGTGAAATGAAGTTTGGATGCTCAGATTGGACTCGGAAAAACATGTTGTGTTCCTTCCCATTCATGTCTACTTTTCTGAACTTCCATCAGGGATGTTAATTTGTGTTAATTGATGCATATTTTTTTTCCTGTTCATAACACTCATTGTGAATCTCCTTGTCAATCAAAAAGATCATAATAGAGCATAATGGAAATGTTACTAAGAATAACTAGCCACTGCTGCAGTTAATATCAGTAGCATTTTTCTCTCACATATGCTTCCTCTCAGTGAACTAAAAGTTATGAAAAAAATTTCCAGGAGCATGACCATCAAGAGGGACTTAACAAGTTCAGGGAGACAAAGAAACAGCATATAGTTAATGTATAGGACATAATACTGAACTTATATGAAAAGTAAACCAAAACACAAGAAATGATTTGTAAACTTAGGCCACTTTATATAAAGAAAAAGAAACATTAAATAATACACTAGAACCTAAGATTAAAACTCAGACAGAAACAAGAAGGATGATAGAATTTTGTAGCTTTCAAGCTTTTTTCCTTCTTTTAGTGTTGTGTACTGGAGACAGAACATATTTAACTCACTTTTTGGTAACTTGTCTTTCAAGAACAATATTAACTTTCAGGACAGTTTTGAATGAACCATGGGTGCTAGTGCAATATTGAAAATCAGTTTTACAATTCTTGCCTTCACTGCATGGATGCAAAGTACTGTTATTTTTCCCTTTTCATGATACCAGATCTTTAGTTCAGTTCTGACACATGGTGAGTTAAAACAAAAAAATATTCACCTAATGGAAGATGTCATTCCCTTTTTCCTAAAGTGTTCGCCTCCTGAGAAATGCCATTATAAAGATAACCCTTTATCACAAGTCCAGATTTCTAATCCTGCTCCAGCATCTACAACAGGACCATACCATACCAACAACCTAACACCAAACTCAAGTAAGAATGACTTCATTACCTAGACTGAAGCTGGCAAGGAAGACAAAGTGCTTTGCTGTGTGGTCTCCTGTGCCTTACCAAGTCTTGGACTTAGTAAGAGTTGGCTTTATATTGCAATGTGTGTAGAGCAGGGACCAGATCCGGTAACCTTTCTTCATGCAAGTGGCTTTTACTCACATATGACTTCAATGGGATGACTTGCTTAGGTGAAGATTCTCCGCATGGGTAAAAGTGGAAAGGACCTGGACAAAATTCTGCAGAATTTTGTAGAAATGCTTGACCTGCCTAATCCAAGTTCTTGGTGAAAAATCATACCTTTTCCCTGAAGTAAAAATGCTGTCATTCAAAAAAAGTCTCTTCCCATGTTTTCCTCTAAGTAGTAGTAGTACTTCACAGAATCACAGAATATTAGGGGTTGGAAGGGACCTCAAAAGATCATCTAGTCCAGCTCCCCCACCAGAGCAGGATCACCTACAGTAGGTCACACAGGAACGTGTCCAGGCAGGTTTTGAATGTCTCCAAAGAAGGAGACTCCACAACCTCCCTAGGCAGCCTGTTCCAGTGCTCTGTCACCCTCACAGTGAAAAAATTTTTTCTAATATTTTTGTGGAACCTCCTGTGTTCCAGCTTGTACACTTTGCCCCCTGTCCTATCATTGGACGTCGCTGAAAAGAGCCTGGCTCTGTTCTCCTGAAAGTCCCCCTTGACATATTTATAAACCCTTGTGAGGTCACCCCTCAGCCTCCTCTTCTCCAAGCTAAAGAGACCCAGCTCCTTCAGCCTTTCCTCCTAAGGGAGATGTTCCACTCCCTTCAGCATCTTTGTGGCTCTGCACTGGACTCTCTCAAGCAGTTCCCTGTCTCTCTTGAGATGAGGGGCCCAGAACTGGACACAATATTCCAGGTGTGGCCTCACCAGGGCAGAGTAGAGGGGCAGGAGGACCTCTCTCGCCCTACTAGCTACTCCCCTTCTAATACACCCCAGGATGCCATTGGCCTTCTTGGTCACGAGGACACATTGCTGGCTCATGGTCATCCTGCTGTCCGCTAGAACCCCCAAGTCGCTTTCTCCTACACTGTTCTCTAGCAGGTTGGTCCCCAATCTATACTGGCACATGGGGTTATTCTTTCCCAAGTGCAAAACTCTACACTTGCCCTCGTTAAACTTCGTAAGATTTCCCCCTGCTCAGCCCTCTAGTCTGTCTAGGTCTCTCTGAATGGCAGCACAGCCTCCTGGTGTGTCAACCACTCCTCCCAGTTTAGTGTCACCAGCAAACTTGCTGACAATGTTCTCTAATCCCACATCCAGGTCATTTATGAATATATTGAAAAGTATTTCCCACTTAAATTCCCCCAGCTCTTAGGTCAGGAATTTAGAAATGAAATTACATTTCCCTGGGATCACATTCAGAAGGAAATTAAAATGTAACCTGGAGACACTTTAAACATAACTCTTCACTGAGCATCAACATCTTTAAAACGTGCTGCTTTTTCCAGAACCAGAGGTTAAGGCTAAAAGGTGGTTTGGAACCCATTGTCTCTGCTCAGCTTTGTAGAGAAACTAAGAGGTCATTGTTGAAGAATGCAAATCAGTAACAGAACAAAATGCTATGTTTCAGCCACTGAACTATAATCCCTCTAAAACATGTGCAAGAAAACCGAAAATAAAAAAAAACTGTCAGAGTTGAGGCAAGAGAGTCTGACTTACTTTTTTTAGCTACAAAGCTATTGACTTGGAAGACTTTTAGTATTTTTGGCCTTGACCTGCATCAGTACTAGATTCAAGAAGCGTTTCATGTAACAGCATGACAACACCAGATGATACAAACTAATGATCTGAAACTAGTCAGGGTTTTTTCTGTCTTAAAGTTGTGCATCCAGACATAACAGCTCTGCTTAGGCTATTAATGAGGGTGTAGAGACACCCAAGTCCTCTTGGAACAGTGGTTACATCAGGAGAAAAGATTTTGACCTCTTCAACCCTGATTAGTTCACAAGGTTAGAGGAGGATCATGTGAAACAGTAGAAAGCATGAGAGAAGAACAGAGGACTGGAGGAGGTCAAAGAAGATGCCAGACCTTTGCCCTCACTTTTGGAAACTATTTCAGCAGCTAGGAGCAAATAAAATAACTTATCAGCTGTCTATTCACATCATAAGTCCCAGAGTAGCCTGTGGGGCTGCCATCTGGCTTGAGCACCCTCTCATTAACCATCAAAAAGGTATGAAGAAGAAGTGGCTGAAAACCTTCCACTGAAATACCTTTCTGTTAAAAGCTCCTGATCTGATAATACGTTGTGTTTCAGAGAAACGTGAATATTTGACAGAAAATTGACACAAATTAAAAGGAATGTGCCATCAGTGTTACATCCTGTTTTCCTGCCTTGGGTTTTGAGAATTACTGGGAGGCAAATGTTCAACAGCTCTCTAATTGTACTGATGTCATGAGCAGCTCCTGGTGAAGTATGGTGAACTGTGAATGCCATTAGTTATACAGAAGTCACAAAAGCACCTTTCATAAGATCTCAGTCTTATCCCACTGACACACAAGGAATACTGCTATTAACAAGAAAATCATTGTAAATATGGTGTATCTAAGCAAACAGTATATACAGAATTGTTCAGTTAGGGCAAAATAAGCAAAATTGCAGGAGGAAAAGCAGAAATAATACAATTAAGTAGAAAACCACTATAAAAGGAATAAAATAAACCTGAAAAAAACGAGCTTTACAATCTATAATTTAAATGTACTTGCTCTTTGAAGTGACTGAGAGACTGGGATGTCTAGAGACATCCTATGAGGTTCGCCAAGGTGCTCTATTTAGTGATTCTTGCTTGCTGATGGCAGCAGCTGTGAATGAAGGTCACTGAATTCTGCTGTAAAGTTTTTGACTGAACTATTGTATCTAAGACTTCAAATAACTAGAGGATCTAAAAAAACTGGAGTCATCAAAAGAATCAACAAGTCAATCCATACTTCTACTTGGCAATCTTCTTAATAATTGCAGCTTTTAACTTCGTACTGGAAATGTAGGGGTTTTGAGTAGCCACTGTCCAAACATATAGCCAGCTGTAGCTGCTGAATAGATATTGAACCTGCACTGAAACCTAAAGGCTGGAGAGTCTAATGTGGTAATCTGGAAGTGGGGACACAGCAAGGTTAGTACAGATGTTTGTCTGGATACAGCAACCCTATATGTATGTGGGTCATCCATATCTCATTATAGACTTCTTGGCAAGTATTACACCAAGCCACTGAGGTGTTTTTTCCCTAATATAAACTATATGGAGTATTTAGAAGCCCAAATAAGTTTTGTGTGATATTGTGGTTGACAACACTTCTGAAATGGTGTAGGACTACAAGATGATAATAAGTAGCAAATAGTAAATTCTGAAAATATCTAAGTGCCAAATAGTAAATACTGAACTTTGCATTTATATCAAGAATATGCCAGTAGTCAGTGAGATGTGAGGGTTGATTTTGGCCCATCAGTCCAGGAATATGGGTAAACATTTTAAAGGCTACATTCACACATTAAAAGAGGTCAGAAAAGAGGAAAAGGAAATTAAAAATACTGCATGTTTGGAAACAGAGTAGTATAGTTAGGAGTAAAACTAAGTTTATTGACAGCTGAAGCTCTACAAAGCCTCTTAAACCATATCAGGACAAAGAAAAAGTCATCCTGTCTAAATGAACACCAAGAAGTTACCATAAACTCTTACACAAGATAGCAAACAAAGCTGAATTTGGAGGACACACCAGCTCACTTTAGAGTCAGAACAGAATAACTAAACAAAGAATTCATTCAGAGAAATTGCACATACGATTGTAGAAACATGACACTAGCAGAAAGTTATTTGCCAGTTTTCCATGTTCAGAAAGGAATTTAGTAAGGACAATGTCACAATTTTGTTTTGCTGAACTTGAATACAAGCAACTCAAACATGCACAGGCAGTATGAAGAAATAAAATAAGCTGTAATCTGCAGTCCAGTAGAATCTTATTATTACATATCTATCTATCTATCTATATATCTTGGTATTTATACTGTCAAACTTAGTACTGAGCTAAAATCAAATTTTGAACCTAAGACTTGTTCCTATCCAAATAAAGCAATGCACTTCTGTGTCTAGCAGATGTCATTTTCAAAGACCAAACTCGCCTAATTATAAATAAGACATGACAGTAAGCAGAGAATCAGAGAACCAAATTAGTATGGTGAACATCAAGGCTCCCAGCTTTAAACAAAAAGATGATTAGACAATACCTAGAAGCAATTCAGGGAAGTTTGAAGGGGAAGATCCACAAAAGCATGACAGAATGATGAATGAGTATGTAGTCTTCAGTGACAGATTCAGAGTTTTACACAGATATAGAAGAAAGGGTTTTAGCTAAAGTGAATTTGCCCTCTCTGTGAATTAACAGAGGTGGAAGAGAAACTTGGATTTCTCTCATTCACAGATAGTTTAGTAGATTATTAGGATGATGACAATTCATTACTGTATTATTCTATGTGAGAGAGAACAGTATTGACAAACCAGAGTTGATGAAAGGCCATTTGAACATGAATTTTCAAGACATCGTAAAGCAAATTAAAAGTGTAGTAATTTGTTTCCATTTCTGTGCAAAGTCAGAAAAAAAAAAATTGCAACACAATAATGGAAGCTGGTGGAGTTTAATTTGTACTCTTGCAACAGCTGAAAAATAGCATCCATTCAGAAATAATATGATCAGTCACTAAAGAAAGTGATAGTATTACTTAGGCAGAAAGTATCAAAATCTGTTCAGATAAAATGTGATTCATGAGGAAAGAAAAACACGTAGCAGATATACTCATTCTATGGATTCAAGACAGGTGACATAAAAATGAAGTCTCTGTCATCAGTGTAACCTCCAGTGGACAAAAAGTTCAGGGTAAGACTACATTTTGTGAACAGGACGTGTTTATTGAGATATCTTTGAATGACCCATTGAGCCAACTGCTACGTAAGAACGTGGCAACGTTCATGACTTGACACTGAAGAACTACTCTGTCAGGCACCAGTGCTTAGACTCTCTGACAACAAAATGCCAGTCACTATTTGAGTATATGCACTCAGAGAGGATTTTAGAGATTTCAGAAAGCAAAATCTCGAGTGGTATGCAAAGTCATAGCTAGGTCTGAGACTACAAGCATCAAATAATCAGAAGAAAACATAATAGCATTACAAGACTGATGAAGTGTTAAGAAGGCTGCTAGCATTTTGGCAAGCACTTTTGTGGCTATTTTTTTTTCAAAACTCATTGCATCTACAAGAGAATTCAGCATTATTGGCCATTCTTGAACTAACAGCTGCTTTTTCACAGTTGTGTCTTTAAATAGTCACAAATTAGACACAAAAGAAGGATCTGCTACCATTTACCAAATTCACCAGTTGGAGCCATTAAAAATGTTGGTAATGTTGCTACTCCCCTTTGCAAAGAGATTTATGGTGTGTTGACGACAATTTTAACATTACACCAAGGTACAGTCGGTATTCAAATGACTGCAAATGTATTATCCATGTTACTAAATGAATTGATTTTTAATGGATAAATCAGTCCTTTTTTTTGCATCTGTGTATTTTCTGTCCAGACAGTTTAGAACTACAACCTTTCACTCTAGCCCTTAGAGAATATAACCTTGCCTTTAGTTCACAAAGACCCACAGAGACAGAGGCAAGAGAAGTGTACTAAGAATTAGAAAGAAAACAAATACAAAAGCCAGACTGACCAGAAAAAACATAACAGTTCCATAAAAAAAAAAATGGAGCCAGAAAGAATATGACTAAAGCCAATTTTCTGCAATTTTGTGTTGTGGGAGATTGTGATGGGAATATTTTTATGGTCTCATATTCTGTTTCAAAGTAAAATAAAAGCAAACATCTGGGAGCTGATATGGGACTTACTTTCCCAAATAATGCTGAAATAAGTCATTCAGATAAGTTATTATACACAGGTAAATTTTATCTTTCTCTCCATATGATAAAAACTCAAACACGGAATATCCTCTGTTTCACACACACACACACACACAAATGCTAAAGCTTTGTTTCAGACACGGAAATGTATAATGCAACACAAATATATCTGGATCAGAACCTAGATGTTCATTTCAATTAAATGCATTTATCAAATAGCTTGGCCTACTAAATACTCCACTTCTTATATCTAATGATGAAATAGTCTTAACTGACAACCTGTTTTTCTCCCAGATTTTGGTGTCCAACTATCTGCAGTTTATGCAATTCAGTTCAGCCTAAATCTCCCTTCAGAAGCAGCACAACTAATGATGAAATTGATTTTAATTAGGCTAACAAAAAAATTTTTTGTCTTTATATATATAACATTTTTCCTTTTGCACCTACTGGTACTGAATGCAACAGATTGAAAACTTAAATATCTTTTTCACAGACTTTATGCTTGACATACAGAAAGGAAAGTAAAACTATGTGTTTACTTTTGTAAGGAGGAATTTGAATCTTAAAATCCTAGGATAATTCATGTTGGAAGAGTCTTCTTAAAGTCATCTGTTCTAATATTTTTCTCAAGGCATGTTCATTTGCACCGGAGAGCTCAGGTTCTTCTTCAGCCTAGCTTCTCTATTCTAACTTTCATTTTGGTGATTTCCCCCCGATAATTCCATGGAACTTACCCTGTTGCCACTTTTGTTCATTTCCTCATCTCGTATCATGCTGCATCTCCTAGAAAACCTTGGATATCTCTTCTCTAGAACATTGGCTTAGGTAGTTGAAGTTGGCAGTAGCATCTACCCTGACCCTTCTCTTTGTCAGACTGAGCAAAACACAGCTCCATCTCTTGTCCATATTGGTAGAACTCCACTGGATTTACTTCAATATGCTCATGTCTTTCATGTACTGGGGAGTATATGAGGGAAGTTCACCCTGGGAAGAAGTTGGAGGGAGAGGGAAGATGTTTTTAATTCTGTTCTTATTTGTCACTAGCCTACTGTTAGTAATTGGCAATAGATTAAATTAATTTCACGAAGTCTCTTCTACCAGTGAAGATAGTCGCTGAGTGATCTCACTGTCCTTATCTCTACTCACGACCTTTTCCATTTTGTTTTCTCCTCTTGTCCTGTTGAGGAAGGGAAAGCCAACAAGTGACTTGATGAGGATGTGGTGATGAGTAAAGGTCAACCCACTAACATGTGTGTGAAGGTTAACAGTCTGTTTGATGAGACATCGTTTGCTTCTGGAACTATAAAGCACAATGGCAGTCCAAAGTTAGCTGGTGAAGAAAAAACAGTCAATCCCTGCAAGATTCCCTATGGCAGTACTGCCCCAAAGCAGCATCATGCATAAGAAACTTTAGCTACTTGCAAATGTTTGTGCTTTTCTGTGCCTTTCAAAGTATAAACACCAAAAAATAATTCTGGAGGCAAAACACTACCATCTAAATTCACTGAATGATGAATCTTATTTTCTGGTTCTTATCTGTACTGGTAAATACTCTTAAAAGATCTCTGACACATAAGTCTTTTTCATCAGTAGAAGGTCTACATTAATATTTATGTTTAAGAGAACAAAAGGGAGAAATAGATGATTTATATGAAAAACAAAATACAGATATAGAAATTGAAAAAAATCCTGATAAGTAGTACAACAAATGCATAATGCTGCTGCTCCAAGTATCCAAGAAAACATGCCTACCTATCTTATAACAAAATAAACATGGAAATAACAAAATGAATCATCAAGGAGGGAAAAAGTTGAACAAGCCGTAAGAAGGCATTTATGTAAAATAACAGCAAACTGACTAAACAAAAATCACACACAAATCGTCACATAACTTGCTACCTTTAAGAAAAGAAGAAATCAAATCAAACCAAACCAAACCAAATGGTATTCTTACTCTAGACAAGGACAGAATTCTAGACATAGAGTATCCAGGCTCCCCAGATTTATGGGGAAACAGAAAAGCGAAATGATTACAACCAAGATCATGGTAGGGAAAAATAAATCTGCAGCTTTCTGCCACTAATAGTTACATTTGTTAATCACTAGCAATAATCAGGACAGGTACAATTGCAATATATATTCTGATTGGTTTTAGGTTTACTTCTTACATTCTGTGATGTGATCTCATAATTCCTGGTGGTAAGAACAGTGTTGCAGTAGACTTTTGTGTTTATAACCCTGAAAACATACCTGTGAGTGCAGAATGGAAAAAAGTGTGGCACTTGAACTTGCAGAGATAGGCATCTCAGTTCACACTTTAAAGTACAATTCCTCACAACATATTATATAAAGACAGCACCATGACCACTAAATCATCTCCTGAACTCTAAAGTCTACATGTTTTTTGAACAACTCCGGGGATAGTGACTCAACCGCTTTCCTGGGCAGCCTGTTCCAATGCTTCACCACTCTTTCAGTGAAGATATTTTTCCTAATATCCAAATTAAAACTCTTCTAGCACAACTTGAGCCCGTTTCCTCTTGTCTTATTGCTTATTACCTGGGAGAAGACACCAACCTCCATCTCATTATAACCTCCTTTCAGATAGTTGTAGAGAGCAATAAGGTCTCCCCTTAGCCACTTCAGATTCTCAGCTTCTCCAGATTAAACAATCCCAGTTGCCTCAGCCACTCCTCATAAGATGTTCTCTAAACCCTTTGCCAGCTTCCTTGGCCTTCTCTGGACATGTTTGAGCACCTCAATATCTTTCTTATACTGCAGTGCCCAAAACTGCACATAGTATTCAAGCTGTGGCCTCACCAATGCTGAGTACGGGGGCATGATCACTTCCCTACTCCTACTGGCCATGCTATTTCTGATACAGGTCAGGGTGTTACTGGCCTTCTTGGCCACCTGGGCACACTGCTGGCGCATGTTTATACAACTGTCAACCAGCACCTCCAGGTCCTTTTCTGCTGGGTAGCTTTCCAGACACTCTTCCCCAATCCTGTAACCTGAAATCTTAGCTAAGTGCTATAAAGGACGGATTGTGCATATATAGCCATATAATCATAGAATTGTAGAATCATAGAACGGTTTGGGTTGAAAGGGACCTCAAAATTCATTGAGTTCTATTCCCTTTTGCATGGACAGGAACATCTGCCACTATGTCAGGTTCCTCAGAGACCCATCCAGCCTGGTTTTGAACACCCACAATTTCTCTGGCCAGCTTTTTCCGGTATCTTACCATCCTCACAGTAAAGAATTTCTTTATAATCTAAATCTACCTTCAGTCTGAAATTGCAACCCCTTGTCCTATCACTATACTACCTGATAAAAAGTTCCTCCTCTTCATTCTTGTAGACACTATTTAAGTACTGGAAGGCCACTACAAGGTGTCCCTAAAGCCTTCTCTTTAGACATAAACTGTGGACCGAGTCTGGTACAAGGATTGGATCCAGCTGCACCTAGACTCCTATCTGAGAAGGATTTACAAAACAATGGGATCATTTCTGAACCTTGTGACTCAACAGGAAGGTGACAAATTTTTGTCTAACCCTGTCCTCTATGTAGTAAATAATCAAATGTGCCTTGTAATTAAATCTTGTTAAACCGCTGTTGCATTTACTATCACACTTTGTTAAATCATTGGTTTTTGTCAATAAACATATTGCTACTTCTCTCTTCAGATTAAAGTGTGTCACTCCATCCACTACACATATATTTTGGAAGAATTAACTTTAGCTTTATAATACTCTTATATACATATAATAGATTTACATTGACAGGCTTATTTGCTTTCTTCCTTTAGGACTCATACTTGGCTGTCTATTAATGGTACCTGTCCCAACATTTCTAACTTTGACTGTACTTTTACTTCTTTGACATTTTAGTTTTCTCACATTTTAGTTTTCTCAGAGGTCTGAGCTAGCATTTCAGAGTGGCCATATCAGAAGCTGAGCCTTGAATCATTGCAGCTCAGGGAACTAAGCCTCTGAAGAGTTGTGGAGGACCCTACAGCTGGGGTTGCGGGAAGAAGGTTGCAAAGCATCAAATGAAAAACCAAGTCACCTAGAGCATCAAGGTTGAGCTACTAATGGATCAGGAAGCTGTTTTGATATTGCTGTTGCAGGAGCCCATGATGGTCACTGTTACTTGATGGAATTCTCATCCCTTTTCTTGAAGGGAAAAAAATCCGCCAAATTATCTCCAAAATCTAATGTTTCACTGTAAAGTAGAACTGCACAAATATTTAAATGGAGAAAAGAATCTACAAGCCAAATCACAAAACAGTTCTATTTTCTGCACCCCTACATGTTCAGCCCTTCCTTCTGGCAAAGAGTGACTGGAATGGCTCCCTGACCTCAAATCAAATTACATACAATCCCTTCCAGATTCCTAAAAAAGCTTTTCCCTCCACACCACCCCCCCAACTCTGTGTCTAAGATTTTAGCACAAATTATCTCTTATTCTTCACAGATTATGTAGATAGTAAACCTCTTCCACTGAGTGTGCTCAGGTATTGCAAAAACCTCCTTTCGTAAGTCTACTTCAACGTTTTTAACAGGTTACCTGATATTTATCGAGAAATTGAAAACAAAATCCAAAGTCGTATTATCTATCATGCAGCATTTCAAAGGAAAGAGATGAGTCTTTCTAAGATGCTTAGAAAAAAAAGAGATTTGTAAAAGCTTATTTTCAAAACACTTTTAGACTGTGGATAGAAGTATTGTATTTACCATTGAAAAGCTCTTTTCTCCTCAAAGATTGGTCACAATCCTCAGTGTCTTTTATGAACTGCTTTTAACTGCATTGCTGTCTTGTAGGGCGTACTGCAAGGTGCTGCCTCTCCCTTGCACTGCAGAGGGAGTTTGGTGCATAAAATTGTGTTTCAAACTGTGCTATGGCTAAGTTAATGCTGTGACTAACTCTTAAAAGGCTCAGTCTACTCCCAGGCCCAGATTTAAATTCTGCCTGTACTGTTACATTGTGATCAGCTGCAATCACTATTGATAAAGTTATTCTTGGAGTCACTTTTATTTAGAAGCTTAAAATTACCTCTATTTTTACCTCATAATGAAATACAGAATTACTCATCCAAGGCTCAATTTCTAGCCTCAGATTTTTGTATATTTTTCCAACATAATATCCCAATATTTTGAGGTTTGACTATGGATAGGTAAATCTCTCCTCTCCTACTTTTATGTTTCAATTCAGCTTCATCGTCCCAGGTCACAGTAAAAATTTATATATTTACGTGTTTAGTTGGTCTTCATACTTTCTCCCCCTTCCTTTCCAAGTCTCTCTTTTTTTTTTTTTTTTTCCCAAATAAAAATTATTCTACGGCAATCTGTGATAGGTCAGCCAAGATTTAAAAAGAGCTTACTTGTACTAATTCCTTTTTAGGAACTTTTTTTTTCTTTTTTTTTTTAAATTATGTCTAAGGATTTTATTGTTTTAGAGAAACAAAGATTCTTTTGTGGCATAGGGCGCCAAGCCACATATATGGAAGAGCTTCTGCACGTACTTATATTTTTTAGGAAGTTGTGCCTGACTTTAAAAACTCACGTTTCAGGAATTTTTGCTTGCTTGCTTGCTTTTTATTATTTCTTTCTTAATATTAATGACATAAGTTTAAACGTAACTGTGTGTTAACCCAAAAGACTGCTGGATTAGATATCAAAGGAAAGCACAGTCAATATGAAGCAATTAAACTGTGGTACAGGAAAACTTTGTTAACCTTGCAAATTGGGAGAAGCAAAGTTGTCCTGAGCACTGGCAAGCTTTTAGCTGATGAGCTGAAGACAGACCATTAAAACTAAGATGCATATGAGCCTCTCTAGTGTGTGACTGCAGCCAGGGAAAGGTAAATGAGATTTAAGATTTTAATGCATGAGGTATTTCTGGAAGATATGAGAATGTCATTGCACAGGACTGAGTTGAAATCTTCTTGGGTTATTGCACAGATAAAATCTAACTGCAGATATAGGGAAGGACAGCTGAAATGTAAATAAAAATGTAGAACCTCTCCTATACATATATTAAAAAAATAGTCCTTGGCTTGCTTGGGTAGAAGAAAAAGGAGAGGGAATATCAATACTGTTTGTTTAGACACTGAAACATCAGGAGAAAGGAGACTTATCAAAGCTAAAGGATAAAGTCGTCAAAAGAAAAAAAAAGTATAATGTGACCATGAATAAATTTATGTTGCTAATTAGTAACGCCCAACCATCAGAACAGTCAAGTATTGGAACGACTTTTTATTCAGAGTGGTGAAGGACAAAACACAACCTCTTTCTAAGATGAAGGTTAAGAAATGTATAAAAAGGTTTATACAATATTTCTGCCTTCAATAATGGGGAGCTTAAGTCACTGACCCAGCAGCCTTCTAGCCTTGAGTTCTCAAGAACAAACATATTTTTTAATTTTAAAGTTAATATAACAGAAATTCCATTTTAGTCCAAGTCCTATAAATCAAATTTTAATATTTGCCTATTTTATAACTACATGAATTTCCTTTATAAAAGTCATTACTCTATAAGATATTTAGAGGTTCTTGCAGCACCTAGTGATAATATTAACTTCCCTTGATTGATATGCTGAAATTAACCACTTAGCACATACTAGTTGGAACCATTTTCATCTAGTTATTGCTATGACATTTTTCAGAATACTACTTGACATTTACAATGAAATGTGCTATTGTTTCCTTATGTTCATTGCCTTTACAACCATTTTAGTCGGCCATCACAGTAAGACACACAGTGTATCTGAACTTTCACTTGTTCCGTAATTTCCATTAAATTTTATAATTTTTTCAGTAGACTTTGATAGTAGGAAGGTTAGAATTTTTATTAAATCTAGCCTTTTGTCAAGTACTGTTTCAGTTTTTTGGTGTGTGCACAAAATTTTCATTTATGTGAATCATTACTACTGCACTGAAGATTGCATTCTAGGAGGATAGCAGAAGATAGAGAAGCCGTTTTGGAATTCTGTTGAGTGAGAGAGAACTCCTTCAAATTTTTTAAAGATCATAGAATCATAGAATCATAGAATGGCCTAGGCTGGAAGGGACCTTAGAGATCATCTAGTCCAACCTCCCTGTCCTGGGCAGGGATGCCTCTCAACTAGATCATGATACGCAAGGGTCCATCCAACTTGGCCTTTAACACCTCCGGAAAGGGGGCAGTCACAACATCTCTGGGCAATTTATTCCAAAGATATTTTACCTCAAAGTTAATCAGTCTTTCTAGAATGTGTGTTACTCCTTTTGTCCTTCCATATTTTCAAGGCCCAGAAATAGAGATTCACTCTGCATGTAGGGGGCCTACAGAAGTATGATGAGTGCTTTATG
Source organism: Apaloderma vittatum (assembly GCF_000703405.1). NCBI lineage: Eukaryota > Metazoa > Chordata > Aves > Trogoniformes > Trogonidae > Apaloderma > Apaloderma vittatum. The sequence goes on along the minus strand of NW_009706225.1, from coordinate 54,593 downwards.
GGGCTTCATTGATGTTGTTGATAGTTTTATTTATTTGCTGAACAGCTACATTTTGCACTTTAGGAAACTCTAAATATCTATTAATCTACAACTGAACCACAAATCTTTGACTTTTTTTTGGAAATGGTTCTATATAATTTGAAAGCATCAATTACTTCGCATATTTTCATGTTCAACATAATAGACTACCTAACCTTTTAAAACAGGGACTTGATATCTTATATACACTACAGTTTTATTCTAAAATTTGCCCACGAATTATACATTTATATATACTAATTTGTTTTTCTTGAATAGAAATCCAGCACTGAATTACACACGAGTCGGAAGAAAGCCTATTAGTGTGTAATTATTAACATTATATCAACAAAGCTCTTGGTTGTCCTATTTCATACCAAGGTCCCCAACATAAAAAGGCTGGTTGCAACATCTGCCAAAGGGACAATAATCGGTCCCAAGTTTTTCAGCATAAGAGTAATATATTACAGGCTGCTTCTTGCTATTCCTTCTTCCCTTTGGGATGTCGTGAGATATTTTTGGTTATCATCCATCATCGGCAATTGCTGTCTGTTTCTGGATATATGATTAACAGACACAAGAACTGTTGTAGAAATAGAGCAGGCTATGCAAAACCCAGTAGAATGAATTTTGAGTCAAAGTATCTGTTAGCACAATTTTGCCAGTTGCAGCCTCAACAATAAATTTCTCCCTTTTTCATAGAAAATAATTATACATCTTTGAAAGTCCCAGAAGACCCTGGATCTTTTCATACTTCCAGATTTATCATCTATGCTTTGTAAATCATAAATGTATACCCAAACAATATCTTCCGTGAAAATCTGTCTGGTCATTAAAAATAAGGTTTTTTTAAGTCCCATTATTTTATTGACACAAAGGAAAGTCTTTATCTTCTTAGAAACAGATGGTGATTTTCCATGTTCTTCTCTTAATCATTTTGTAGTCCAGCGTATTGATCTTTTTTTTTTTACTCATTTTAATTGACATATTTTAACTGGTTTTGTGGAATTCAGACCAAAATTGTATAGTTAAGTCCCTCAGAACCCATCATATTATAGTTTTATTACTAACTGTGTAGCATAATAAGTACTTTTTAATAAATGATTTTTTAGTATTAAATTAGTCTTGTTACAAGTAAAAAGATGTTATGCCACATAATCCTAATATATCAAACAAGAGTTTGAGCAATAAATATTCTTCAGGCATGCTGATATATGAGTTTATTGGGTGTTTGAAGGAATTAACTCTTTTGATATTGAAATAATTTATGACTTCAACAGATATTTCTGGAAGGATTTTGGATATTTTTATTTTTTTCTCTCCAAGTGATCATGAATAGTTTCTCTCTATTAACTTAAGAGTTAGGCAGGAAGTTCACCTCTGTGAAACTCTGTTGCTTAGATGAAGCTTTTACTTCATTAATTAAAAATTCAGATGTGTCAGCAAATATGTTTCTAATTCTATTCTTCCTCAGATAATCAGTTGAATTCCACTGCAATACAAAATACTATGTTTCTGTCAATATCTCATTTTATTGTCATGTCTTGCTCCTTTCTTGTCTCACTGCCATATCACAGGCATTTCCAATCTCTGCTCACTTCTTACCCTTAGCTTGCCAGCTTCTCTTTGTAATTAAGGCCACTCTACTTCATTATTTAAGTTTTACTGCTCAGTACAACTTCCTCTTTTGCTTTTTTTTATTGCGGTTCTTCTGAACAGCTCTCATTGCCTTTTTTTTTTCTTTGTACACTACACTCTCCTTTTTATCTGTAACGCTGGCTTTATTCTGAGCTGTCCAAATAACAGTTGTTTGGCCCTTAAAAAAATCAGTTGTGTCTATCTCTAGCTCTTCCAAATGCTTCTTTTCTCTATCCATATGAATATTAGGTCCTGTAAATCTTAACTTTGAATACAAAGCGTGGTTGTCTTGTGAATAGGAACCATTAGGAGTTGCTGAACCTGATAGTACATCAGAGGTGAGACTGCTGCATCTTCATGTCTCCCATGACACAGGTGGGCACAGACACATCATGCACAGATACGCATGCACAGGGATGGGCACACAGAGCAACACAGACAAAAGGTAAACAACAAAAAGGACCTATTCTCGTTTTCTTTTCTAAGTGCTCCAGATAAAAATCATTAATGGAAAATTTATATGTGTAGATAATATGGTTTCATTTATTAGCTGGCCTTAGAATTTTCCCTGTAGCTGGTGCCTGCATCTGCCATTTCTCCCCAGCTGTCTCATACACAGACATGCAAGTGGATCTTTCCAGTAGCTGGTCCAGACCCACGGACCTGTCATGAGGTGACTGTGAGAATCATGGCTTATCTGGTAATCTGCTTGTACCATGGTACCTCCAGAAGGCAATTCTTACACCCTCTAGTCTCTCTCAAGACCTAGGGCCGCGATGACATCTGATTCCTAAACTTCTTGTTCTACTCCCTGGCTAGTCTAGCCTGGTGCTCACTAGTGAAGTACGTGCACACACACACACGCTTCAGTCTCTCCAGCTGCTCTGCCATGGACATATGGGCTCTGACCCATGGTCTTATTGCTGTGGCTGCACTCAGTCCCCAGACATGCACATGTGTAGAGAATCAGACAATTAGAGATGGAGTTGCGTAAGAAGACAAGACAGACGGCAGCATGGTCACACAAGTGTGATGATCTGTTTCTGTGCGACTGGCCCCTTTTGTTCCCCTTTCCTTCTCTTCTATCAGGCTTGTTTCTCTTCAAAAAACCTTAACCTTCCCTTTACCCACCTTCGATTTCTCCTTTAAACATCTCATAACAAGTCTCACATAATCCTAGAATGCTCTTCCCATCTCCCAGATCTCTTTTCACACTTATCACGTAAAGGCAAATTTTCACTAACAACTCCTCTGTCATCCATAGAGCAGATTTAACTTTAGTGAAGCAAGACTCAGAGAGTTAGCGGTCTGGCTTTCTGGACAAGGCAGGTGCTGAATCCAATGTTGTTCTGAGATCTTGGACCTTTGTGTTGTATTTTATTTCATTGGATTATTCAGATATCACACATAGTACAGAAATAAATATAACATGTTGAGATTGATTTTTAGGTTGTAATTCTTGACATAGATTTCTATTTCTTATATGCACACTAAATAGTGTGTACATATAAGAAATAACGATAACCAGATCCATAATTACGACCTATTTCTAATTACTTTCTATTCTGATACAGATGAGTAGATACATGTAATCCTTTCTATGTTACATATATGTGATTTTAATCCTTCATGAATGTGAGAGAAGAATCAGCAAAACCATAGTCCTGCCTGTGAATGTCTCTCAGAAGTTTGTGCATTTTTTTTATTTCACTGTGGCAGCAACAGCAACGGGCTTTTACAAATGTATATATTTATATATGCAATTAAATGTTTCTTTTTGCAATAAAACATTCTATTAAAAATATATTGTTGAACTACAGCTGCTGACTTCTGTTTTTCTACTTTGTATTTAGCAAAGGAAATACCGTAGCTAATGTAACCTTATGAAAAAATACACATTTTAAAAGCATCTGACCAAAGGGTCTCCCTAACATAATGCAAAATATTTAAGTAGTTAAATTTTCTTAAATTGTGTTCGCTTTAGGCATATAGACTTCCTGAAAACATTACGGTGAAGACCTTAATTTACTCTTTCTACATTCTCTAATGGGTAATAAAATTAATGTGGTGATACATGCAAAAACCAATTTTCAGCTAACACATTGAAATAGAATAATGTTTTGGGTTATCAGCATTCACAAAATTTGGCCAGAATAGCTTTGATTCTGAAAGTTTGCTACCAAAAAAATCACCTACATAACATGAGTGGAACCCTGCCCTCTCTGAGGGGTTTGGATCTCTGATTTTCACTTTCAAATATATTTTACCTGTTGAGATGACAGAATCCAGCACAGAAATTTTGAAAACTAATTAAAAATGCAAACAGAAATGAAACTGCACTCTGATCCATGAAAAAGTATTAAACATCATTGCTAAAATAGTTATTCAGTAGTGTAAGCATCTTAATACTCAGCCATTAAGAAAACATTTCAGGAATGGAATAGTGATAAACATTTCTAAAATTAAAGCAAAGAAAAAGAAAAGAACCTGAAAAAAATGCAGCTTTTATCCTGAAGAAATTACAAGAATTATGATGTAATTATTATAAGGTACCTTCCAGAAGTAAAGAGAAATTTGAATGCATATGATAGATGTAGCAATTGACATTTTTCATTCATTATCTTTGAAAAAATTTCAGGCCAATTCAATAACTGTTAGATTTCTTTTTTATCATAATGTTTACAGTGTTTGACTTCACTTCTATCTGAAATATTTTACTTTTCTATTATATGAAAGTTTTAATATTGTTCCAGTGGCGCTTATGGAGTTGGTATTAGTCATAGTTGTGAAACACACTCAACAACTGACCATCTGTCCTGGTCTTTCTTTCCTATTGTTAATCACAAACTACTGCTTGCTTTTTTTCAATATGGTAACACATGATGGGGAGCAGATAGTGCTCTATATTCCCACTGAGTTCTAAGCGTCCCACAAACAACTGCCATCTGCCATTGCATGTTGGAACTCCAGCTTTACAGTGAGCATGGTCACACGCTGGAGGGCTGTGTCTTTGACATTGAGAAGCCTCTCCTAAGACATATATTTCAAAGCGGAAGTTTTTAGTCTAAAACAGGCTGTAAAGGTGTTACTTTTTATATACTGGCCTACTGGTATGAACACTCAACAGGGAGAAGAGTTTCATTCAACATAAGTGAGTTCGGATCCATATATATTGCCAACAAGATGCAAGCCTTGATCTCAAAAGCTTTAAACTATGTTGGGGGTACAGTTTACCTTTGTGTCCGAGATTTGCAGAAAAGAAATCAAGATTTACAGGGCAAGGGTAAGTTGGTAGAATTGACTTTTCTAGTTTTTCAGACACTTGTTCACAGCTCTTAGGATTACTTCTTTATTTAGGTTGAATAGTATATAGATGATATGCAGAAATAATGAAGAAAGTCAATTATCTTTCTCATCTCCCTCTCATTCATTTCACTGTGGCTTCATGAGGGCATTATCCTTGCAGGATGCTTTTCCCTTAATCTATTTCTTCACTCCTAATTGTTTGGAAAATATGTACTTTGGAAATACAGGTGTAGGAGGGTTTGGAAATCACTGTGATATTTCATAGGAAAGCCTTATAATCACTAGGTTACCACTTAAGAAGAATGAATGGCAAGTGGTCTCCCTCTAGTCATTTCAGAATAGCCAGTGACCATAGCTATATTTTACGAGATTTAATATTCTACCTTTGTATGCAAGTGTATGCGTGTTTTGAGCATGTTCTGAGAGCTGCTTGCGTCCTCTGGATCTAGTGAAGTTTAGAAAGGAGATAATCACCAAGATGCTAGGGCTGAAATACTTCTGAGTTAGTACGTAGTTAACACTACAAGGAGTAATACCTTCAGGCAGGGAGGCATCCATCTACTTAGATACATCCTGTATTACAAAAAGCAGCTAAGCAGGAGCTTTTGATATTGAAGTAAGCCATTTAAGGACCTAAATTCTACCTAATCCCTGCTTGAAAATTTAATTAATTTATTTAAGTGTTTCCAACATGTCCATATAAATGTCTAATTTGCTATCCACTTTTTTGAGATTTTTTCAAGACTGCTACAGCACACAGAAAAGCAAAGATTATGATATAAGATATGAAAATGTATAAAAGCTACTGCTGATGAGTGAGAAATAGTACATGAGACACTGGAAAGAAAAAAATAACTTGCAATTAGAACAGTTGAAGTGTTTTATCTGATATTCGGTGGTTATACAAAGACTGGTAACAACATAAAGCCAGCTGTCAAGTGTATATCATAACTGGAAGAGCATATTGTGGGTGCAGTTTTGCTTTGCCCACTAATTAGTAATATAAAAAAAAAGAGAGAGAAAGAAACAACCTTAGACTAAGTTACTCAGGAATATGTAGAACTGTGTTCCAAGAACCAATATTAAGTAAGAAAATGTCCTGGAATACTGCTAGACATTGGAAAATAAGTGCAGTGAAGTATTATATGTCAAGGCTTACAGTGAGCAGTAGATATCCAACAGATATCTTTTACCAGATGAAGCCCTGATAGGTGTAGCCAGCCTGAGAGGGTTCACTGGAACACCTTATTGCTATGCTTTTTTATGATACATGATTTCACACATCAGTGTAGCAGAGCAAAAATGTTTGTTGTTTACTGACCTCAGTTAAGACCATCAGTATGCAATTCCTCAGTGTACAACAAATCTTTATTAATCACATCTCATGAAGTAATAGGAAAAAGAGAGAGAGCAGAATTTGCTTTGAGCATGATGCATTTCTTCATCCTTTTGCCTAAAGGTCATCATCTAGTGAGGTCCATCCTATTACCTCAGTCCAGTAACTATCTATGATAGAAACTATTTTGCAGAGTAGTGGAATATATCTGTGCTATACAACACCAAGCGTGTAAAACCTGTATTAAGCTTAAAGGGTTTCCATGCCCTTACTCTCCTAACTCAAACTACTCTGTTGTGTTTGGGGACTGCCGAAGTGAGGGCAACCCATAACCCATAACTATATCCTACAATGTAGCAAGCTACAGGTTTTTAAAATTTCTTCTTCTAATACATTGTAATCTGATTTGCTCAGTAAGCCTCTATTATCTTGCATATCTCAAGATATTTTTTTCTTTAGGATACCTAGAATTATGGTCTTGAGAGCAATATTTATGGACAAATGATATTTTCTTCTGAGGAAAATTTCTAACTGCAATATACAGTTCAGAGTTATATGTTTCTTATCACGAGATGTCCTGACTACTGCCTTTTCCCTGGGCAAGAGAGTTGTTCCAGAATGGATAAAGTAAGGCCTGTGTGATAGAAGACAAATAACTAGAAAAACATGTCCTCACTTTTTCACTTTTTTTTTTTAAATGTTAACTATTTTGCTAAATTGTTTTTCTCAATTTTTAAAAAAATTATTTTCCATTTATTTTTTCTATATTCGCAGTTTTCTATTTTTAGACTTCTCTAAGAGAAAATTTCTGAACTTCAGAAGGAATCACAATTTTATTGTTGCAGTTATTAAAAAGAGCAAATGAATTAAATAAGAAAAGTTAAACAAACTCCAAAATGTCTATGCATAAATTTTCATTAATTTAGGAATTAGGGATAACAGTTACAGCTGAGGTGCTTCATTTTATCACTCCTGTCTAAGGGATGATTTATGGACAGATTATACCCCAGTGGACTTCAGATCTTCAAGAGGGATGGTCAGCAATGAGAGGGTGGTAGTTCCTGGTCTAAAAAGAGCCTGAAATTTTAGATAACCTGTATAATGTCCTGTTGAGCTACTGGCTCAGGGTTGGTAACAGTTTTTTGACAGTTTTACACATTATGTCAGAGCAAAGTACCTCACTTCCGTTGCACAAAATGACATCTCTCAATTAAAAGATATAAAAAAGTTTTCATTGAGAATACTGTCATCTGTAATTAACATCTGACCAAAAAATTGTTACAGATACAGGTCTCACTGCAATAGCTTTTAATTGCACAATAATTGACAATAAACACTAAAGATACTGCATTATAAGTAGGGATTAATAAAAATGAAAAAATTGAAGAAGTAGAGAAGCAACTCTGAATTTTCAAAAGAAATTAGATGTAAACTCACTAGTTCAACAGCTATGAGCTTGGGTTGCTGCTGCCAAATAAGTGAAATCTTTCTTGAGACTCCTTGCTTGCTGAAAGGGTGGCGACTTGCAGTATCTGTCCCTTGAGGGAGCTCCTGCAGCAGGTGTTTATGAGAAATGCCAGAAACTAGCTGCTGACTGTGTTTTACGTTGCATGGGTTAGATAAATAACCATCCTTCCAGAAAGGGATACTTCTATTTAGGAAAAAAAAGGAAAAAAAACCCGCAAACCCAAAATAATTCTTTTCCCTTGTCCTTCCAGATTCCATAAATCCAACTCCATATTATCAATAACAGCAAAGAGTTCTGAACATGTCAGAAAAAAATAGTTCGGATTTTTGAAAAATTTTACTATTTTCATTCTAGTAAGAAGTACTCATCAATTCAAATAATACTTTGTTGCAATTTTAAAAGATTAATGACTCAGTGAAAAAAGTTCTTTTATCTTTAACGTCAAGTACTAGTTCTAAAATATGTTCTGAAATATACATTACCAGATGTCTACACAGGTGTGTAGACAGTCAATATCAGTGTGAAATTATTTGTTCGTTAAGGACCTGCATTGATGGAACAGAGTTGCACCATCTGTGAGGCTGCTCTACTTCAGATTGCACATCTGAAGATGCTGAGCTAAACCTAAAACTTAGAAGTTTTAGAAGTCACAAACTTTTTCTCCTCCTTTGACAAATTTTTATGCAAATGTGTTCTGTGATTTTAACATTATTATTTAAGGTTTTGAAGGTAAGAGAAAAATATTTACTTCTGTGGTGTATTGTACTTAGCTTCTTGTACTGAAGAAATTTAGGAATTAATAAGATTATCAAAATATCATGTAGCTTTGGGTTGTTTTACTATCAGATCAATAAGAAGGTTTTGGTAAACTTTTATGGAAAAATTTTAACATGTGAATAGAATTTCTGCATGGTTGTGAGAGTCAGAGGGCCTTAGCTACACATTTCATAGATACACATTTCTTATGAACCTGCCTTCCTTGTGGTGTGATGACCATATAACCTAGAACTTTGAAAGGCCTTTGATTTGAGCTGCATATTAGTATAAAAGACATATGGACAATATTAGGAAAGTCACGATGCTAAGGTATTTGTTGATAAACTAAAATTATTTTAGTGATATCTAACAGCTCTTCTGAAACAGAGTTAAGAAACTGCCAGAATTTTTGTAGATTTCAGAAGATTATGACTCATTTCTTCAGCATCTTTGACACTCTCAGGACTGAAAATAATTAAAATTTTTTTCCAGTGAAATTTGCCTGGGGAAAATAAAATAAAATTGTGTGTGTTTGTTCAGAAGAAAAGTCACAATTTATTCCAGTCTTTGATGCTGAATGTTTTTTTTTATACATTAAAGTTATTTTCACTGTATAGTAATTAATATTAGTGGAGCTACTATACAATTACTGTGTAAAAGCGGATTTTGCTCTATGATGTGAAAAGATGTACAAAAATTTAAAGTTTGATTTGATTAGCTGATTTCCTATTAAGGAAACAAATATATTTCTTCATTTTATGATCAATATTAATATATTTATTTTTTAAAGGAACCAAATCCTTTCATCCATTTTAAGAATAGTTTTCTTTTCTTCATAATCCCAAATTCATCATTTTCATAGGATACTAAAAAAAGAAAGAAAAATAATTCCTACAAGATGAAATGGGAGTTTTGAATTTCTTGTAAGAAGAAGGTAAGTCAGAGATTTTGTGAATCACCATGAACAAGGAACATCACCATCAATCAAAACTAAAAGAACAGTGAGAGACCTCTTTTTCTGTCCTGCTCTAACACATCAAATCTTGTACTATGCACAGAAAGGGTCATATGCACCTGTTTAGAAATACAAAAATGCCTTCCCATGTCTTACTCCTTCTACAAGACACCATGTTTTATACGCCTTTTATGGTAAAACAGAACTGCAAGGAACTCTTTGTGCCCTTACATTACCTGTTAAGTCTAATAAATCACAGTCTCCTACATCAAAGGAAATTTGTTAGCAAAGGATAGAACATCAGTGGAAAAGAGCTGGACATGAGCCAACAATCTGTGCTCACAGCCTGAAAGGCCAGTCTCATTCTGGGCTTCATCAAAAGAAGCAAGACCAGCAGGTTGAGAGATGATTCTGCCTCTCTACTCTGCCCTGGTAAGACGTCAGCTGGAGTGCTATGTCCAGCTCTGGGGCCCTCAACACAGGAAGGACATGAACCTTTTGGAGCAGGTCCAAAGGAGGGCCACAAAAATGATCAAAGGACTGGAGCACCTCTCATACGAAGACAGGCTGAGAGAACTGGGATTGTTCAGCCTGGAGAAGAGAAGGCTCTGTGGAGAACTTATAGCAGCCTTTCAATACCTGAAGGGAACCTACAGGAAATCTGGGGAGTGACTGTTTACAAGAGATGTAGTAACAAGATGAGGGGCAATGGTTTTATACTAGAGCAGGGTCCGTTTAGGTTAGACGTTAGGAAGAAGTTCTTTATTATGAGGGTGATGAAAGACTGGAATATATCACATAAAGAGGTGGTGGAGGCCCCATCCCTGGATGCATTCAAGGTCAGGCTTGATGGGGCTCTGAGCAACCTGATCTAGTTAAACCTGTCCCTGCTCACTGCAGGTGGTTTGGACTAGATGATCTTTAAAAGTCCCTTCCAATCCAACACATTCCATGATTCTATGATTCTATGATTTCAACCTCAAGATTTAAAGATTTTTTTTTTTTTGGTGAGGTACCTGTGGAAAATGGTATTTTGAAGAATTATATTATACACCAAATGCAAAACTTAAACGCACTTACATTTCTGAGCCTTTAAATTTCTTTCCCAGAAATTTTATGATAGCAAAATCGTTTCTTTCTAACAGTGTGAAGTTATTGCAAAGATTAATGATTAAAAATGGTACCATAGAGTTGTTGTACTAATGTTGATCATACACCCATCTCTCACTTCCTGAAGGCTCACCTACTTTCTATGAATTGCCTTTTCCAGGACAAACATCCCATACTGATAATTTTGCTTTCATCAATATTCTTGGATTATAACTTTTCACCTATTCCTAGACTATAGCCACTCCTAATTCTAAACCCTGCATTTATTGAGCTAAAGCAGTTATATCTAGATTAGAGGAAGCTCACTGAGACTTAATTTAATTGAAAAAACCCTAAATATAAAAGGAAATAGAAAAGTTATTTTTCAGTATCTGGAAGTTAAAAAAAACCAGAAACTCTTTCATGTGTTTGCAGACATCTAAAAAACATGTAGGTAAGTTGGGGAAAGTGAGACATAGAGGGTCTTTTTCTTTCCAGGTAGTTATATGTTTCTCTTTTTTCCCCTTTTCTTCTTCTTGCTTAATTTTTTCCTTTTACTATTTGTCAAGTGCACATTCAGAATGTCAGTTGGAAATCTTCAGTGTTTGTTTGAGATTAGTCTGTGCTAAGCAAAGTGAATACCGAATTACCTTCTAAGTACACTGGAATCTGAAGTTTAGATAAAGTGATATAATACACAGTTGAACATGAACTGTGCATTATGCTAAGTAAACTTAACACATAATCTTCTTCATCAAATACACTTTTTATGCAGGAGCATGTACACTGACTACTGGAGATCCATGTGTTTTTTAACAACACATTTTTCTTTGTTTTCCAATGTGGAACAATTTGTTCTAGCAGATTCTAAACTTATTTTCATAAATATAAAGCAGAGCAATTGATTTCCTAACAGACTTCAAACACATGTGTTGTGAATTTAGGAACAGTGATCAAGTGCTCAATCAGTCTCCTTTGCTTATTTATACCTGCTTAATATTCTGTGTTTTTACAATGCTTACATAGAAATCTGTGACAAAAAAATATTCTCTGCTCTCTTTTCTACTGATTCTGAAAACTTCAGGAAAGTTTAGTTTCACAGGATCATAGGATAGTTCAGGCTGGAAGAGACCCCAGGAAGTTCTGTGTTCAACCTCCTACTCAAGGGAGGTCAGCTGTGAGATCAGATCAGATTGCTCAAATCTTTATCCAGTTGTGTCTTTGAAAACTTCCAAAGATGGAGGCTGTACAACTTCTCTGGGCAACCTGTTCAATGCTTGACTGCCCTCATTCCAAAAAAGGTTTTCCTTATACCAGGTCTAAACCTTTCTTGTTTCAAGTTTTATATATTGTCTTTCTTCCTCCCACCAGGCACCACTGTGAATAGCCTAGCTCAACCTTCTCAGCAACCCACTCATAGACACTCGAAGGTGCTCTTAGGTGACTCTGAAGCTGTCTCTTCTCCAGACTAAACAAACCCTCTTTCTTCAGCCTCTGTTCACAAGGTAAGTACTCCAACATCCAGACCTACTGGCGACTCTCTGATGAACTTACTCCAGCCTATGTTGAGCTTCTACTCTGATTCATTCCCTGGAGGAGCTAGTCTCTATTCCTTGACTATAAAAAAACATTCAAATTAATACCTTCCCCAGTTAGTGACCTGTTATTACTTAATGTGAATCTCTCTTCCAGTCACATTCAAAGTTGAATATATGGTTGACCACATACCTGCTTCTTTCTAATAGAGAAAGTAGAATTGTCTTGAAAAATAGTCTTGAAAATTCTGGCCTTAAGTTCCCAAGAAGCAAAATTCAAGATGTAAGAATATTCACCTATGTTTCAAATCACCGTATAATATATAAAGAACCATATTTAATTCATATTTAATTCAAATAAAGGGTTTCACAGGGTGGAAGACACAGGTCAGCACATTTGTTTCTAAGGTATGCATTTCCTGACTTTTGAAAATTTTTTTTGTAAATCAAAAACTGAGGTGTGCCCTCTCTACTTTTGCTAACACTTTGTACACTGTGTCCTACAAACCTTGTCACATTCTATAGACTTTCAAATTCACCTCAAGAAGTGGAATGTCAAAATTAAGATTTTGCTTGCCACTTGCTATTAGGAGAGATCCACTAATGTCATCAATGACCTAGAATGATTACCTGGCCTTTTAAAAATAATTCTGACAGGCATACAATGAAATGTATCCATTGTAACTGTTGTAGAAAGAGTAGAAATTTGGCACAAGTTCATTCTTTCATGCTGATTTAGGTTTGTGCACTCACAAGCATGTGAGATTTGCCAGTCATTATTTAAAAAAAAATCTAGGACTGCATATTGTAGCGTCTGATGTAGATTTATTTTTGAAGCAATCAAAGACCCTCATTTATTTATTGCAAAGAATTTCTGTAGTTTGGGTAGTACAAGTCCAGTTTACCAGTTACACATTTTGTCTCAAGTGAGAGCATACAAGTATTAATAACTTGGAGGATTTGCAGTCTCAGATAGTCCATTTACCAGTTCACTGTTCTTTCTCTATTAAATCACAAAATGTTAGGGGTTGGACAGGACCCCAAAACATCATCTAGTCCAACCCTCCTGTCAGAACAGGATCACCTACAATAGGACACACAGGGATGGAGCCAGATGGGTTTTGAATGTCTCCAGAGATGGAGACTCCACAACCTCCCCGGGCAGCCTGTGACAGTGCTCTGTCACCTCAAGAGTGAAAAAGATTTTCCCTAATGTTTTTTTTGTAGAACCTCTGTTCCAGCTTGTACCCATTGCCCCTTGTCCTATCACTAGACATCACTGAGAAAAGCCTGGCTCTGTCCTCCTGATACTCACTCTTTACATATATATAAACATTCATGAGGTCACCCCTCAGCCTCCTCTTCTCCAAGCTAAAGAGACCCAGCTCCTTCATCCTTTCCTCATAAGGGAGAAGTTCCACTCCCTTCATCATTGTGACTCTGCACTGGACTCTCTCAAGCAGTTTCCTGTCCTTCTTGTCTTTCTTTCATTTCCAGTCATCAGTGATTAATTTTCGTCAACTTTTGTGAAATGCAAAATCACGCACAAAGTTGCTGATGTCTCTGAATTGCATAATGTGTGAAGAAGATAAATAAAAAGCTAACAGAAAAATACAACTTAATTGTTTGGCTTGAATTCTTAAATGAATGGCTGTTTGGTATTATGTAATTTTTTAATAAGTGTAAAATTTCCATTAAGAAAGAAAATTACTTCAGGTTTATTTCCAAATAGCTTAATTTATTTCAAGAGTAATAATTTCCAATTTACACAGTTAGGATAACAGCATATCTGCTTTTACACCTCTCATGAATGACTAGAAATGCATAAAAGATATATTAATTACTGAATTCTGACCCTTTTCCTTGTTATACTATGTTCTTTATACTCAGAGGAAGATTTGATTGCCGAGGAAAATATTAATAGAAAAATTATTTTACTTCCTTTAGCCTTAAATACTTAGATACATTCCATTATCTTAAAAAGTTCTGCTGCCTAGATTTGTCACTGTTGCACCTACTCTCTTTCCAATAAACATACTAATGGAATTCCAATATACTTGTACAGAATACAAGTCAGGACAATGTAAAGACTGTAAATATCTCTACTTGGTTGTAACTATTCTTTTTAGGTCCTTTGGTCAAATATACAATGCAAAGCATGAGTTGTTAATGGTTAAGTATTTTCAAACTTGGATTGAGTTTAGATATCCAGTTACGAATTTTCAAAAGGAAAGCGCAAAAAAATTCTCTACCTATTTTAAATTTTCAGATTTGGAAAGACAGTCTTTTCTGTTGTTTTTTAATTGAAGTCTTTCTGTGAGACCTTTGTGTTGAAATTAGATAAAGCACTCTTTACTATTTATTTATTCAGTAGAAAGCTTTCAGTAGAAATTGATAGGACAGAGTTCAAATGTTTCTTATTAAGACCGTAATCTCTAGTGAGACAGGGTAAGTGTTCTTGAATCTGATAAACTCTGTGGATGAGAAGAAAGGACCTTGGCTTCTCTTTTTCAGAACTCCTCAGATTTCCAATCTGTTTAACAATCTTAGACAAGTAAAGGGAATTACATGGACTGAAGGACATCAGAACACTGATAACATTCAAGCAGCATCTTTAATTGACCTTTTATGGTCCACTTATTGTTTAGAACAGATATAGGAAATAGAAATGAACTAGATGCTGAGGCATTACTTGTAACTGTAAAGAAGCATTTTCAGGAATGCTTATTAGTGGAATGTAGATGGTTTCCTTTGTTGCAATGCCACCAGTGTGAGGAGGCCCATATAATTATAAATCACTCATCCTGCATGGCCACCTGTTTCATTTCTACAGCTACCCCAGTAGGATTATAAAATGTGTTGCAACCTTCAGAGTTGTCACTGTTCTGGAACCATTACAGGCTGATGTGGTTGCATCTCATGCCTCAATCTGTGGTACACATAACTTGGATTACAAGAAGAAGAGTCCTTTCTCTTGGCTTTTAGACTATTTCTTACACATTAACTGTCTATTATGACTTCATGCATACAAGGCTTTCCTCTTCAGACAGGCCATTTCAGTAAACATCTCCTAACAAATTTCCTTCATTCAGTCTCAAAAACACCCTGGGGTGTAATTCACCTTCAGAAGTTTGTCTTTGGTGTTCTTATATGTTCTCCAGTCCTCAGCAGTTGAGCTAGATGTGGATAAATCATTTGATTAGTTTGTAAAACAGATGGCATCTGATCCAGAAAGAGTAGTCTCTGTCTGTTGACCTTTGATACTCTAATCTGCTGCTCTACCAATACGTTGTAGCGCAGCATGTATGGGAAACCATGCTGACTCGGTACTGTAGTGCTTTTTCTTGTATCAGATATCATCTGAGTCTTGCCATCTAAGCAGCAAAATTAATCATTACCTGCACTTCTTCATGGTTTTCTTTAATAAATCTTGTTAATAATTAATGTCATTTTTTGATAACTCCAAGATAGGCTACGATAGATTTAATAACTTTTCTCCGAATGACCTACCGAGGTCTCAAAATCTATTATAAAAATTAATGCTTAGTTTTGAAGTTGAACATATTTCACATAATTTGTTAATGTGTGCTTCTGATAAATATTATTTACAATACCAGTGATTAATCAGTGTTATAACTACACATCCATACACATAAAGGAAAAACTCTCCAAGCGAATTTAAATTTTGCTATTATTTGAGCTAGAGAAGAGAAACCATGAGCTGTGTATGAGGTAAAGGGCAAGAACTGTCTCTGAAGCAAAACTGACACCATCACAGTGATGTATTTGCACCTCTAGGGCTGCAGTTTCACCATTATGATGATATAGGATGCACTTCAAGGCAGTATTCATGGAAATGCATGAATGTGATATGGTTTTCCAAATTCCCTTCATATCTAGGGTAAAATTAAATTTATCACTTACGCAGTTTTCTCCATGTAAAGCATTTTGGAAAATAACTAATATACTATAAATATCATTAAAAGTTCTTCTCCATTCATCTTAGTAGGAAAATTACAGATGTGCTCAACTTTAAAATGTGTATGAAACAGTTTTTGTTTTTTCTGATCAAAGAACTGTGCTTTTCGTATAACTATTATGTATCATGGTAGACTTCCAGATGCTGAGGTTAAAACTACATTCATGACAGAATATTCCTCATAATTTTCCTGTGATTTAGCTTCCAGAATTTAACTAGATCTTTGTTATTTGTTTTATAAAATAAAATATTGTCTCTAGAAAAATTTCTTATACATATGTTTCTTCCTTTAGGAAAACAAATGCCTTTAAGACTGCTACTTCAGAACATACATCCAGCTGCAAGGTAGAATATGACTTAGAAAAAAAAACATAGTGTCATCATGTAGCTATTTTTCTCTAACATAAAGCTAAGGGAGCTTTCAGTCTGTGAAACAAAACATCATTATTAGTATTGGAATTATACGCCAACAGAATCTGTTCCAGGAAATTCTTAATCTCAGAAAAAAAAATGACCACTTACAAAACATGTGCTATGCATTAAAAAGAACTAAATCTAATGCCTTTGTGGTCTTATTCTAAAGCGTAAGAATCTGAAAAACATTAAAGATTCTTAATATTTTATTTTGAGTCTTACTATTCCAAGGGAGTGGGAACTTCTGGGATCGTTTTCATAGTGCTACATAACCCATCAATAACTCCCTCAGCCGAATATGAGTACTATTAAGATTCATACTATTTGCATTAACCATAGGTGAATATCCTGTTTTGAGCTAGAATAGAACTAATTTTGTTCAATGATTTTACTCTTCAGCTCAGTCTCTTCTAAGAGACTGCACTTTTTGAAGGTAACAGCATATTTCATCAGGCAGTGTCCTCTACTGGAAGTGATAATGCCTGGTGTTTATATGTGCTGCCAGCGATTGGTATGCAGAAAGTCTCTTGCTTGTACTTGCTCCTGTAGAAACTAAGGTCATTGCTAAATCTTGTGTACCATGTTGAGGGTGCTGGGAAGTGAAAGGGTTGCAAGGAGGTGAAAGGTTGCACATCCAGGGAGGAATAGACAGGACAAGTGACCAACAAAAGTATTGTATTCCATATATGTTATATTCAGTATAAAGCTGAGGGATCACAAGGGTCAGGCACTCTACTTCGATGGCTAACGTCCAAGGAGAACTCCATCAATTCTTCTGTCTTCGATCCCAATTGCACGAATTCCTGAATCTGGTTCCCAAACCCAGCTCACATTTGCTGCTGACTTCAGTCTGGGACTTCCCCAGTGTCTGCACTGTAGAGTCAGTTGTGACTCACTGGTGAAGTTTTGATACTGGGTTTGTTTATATTTGTGTGTATGTATATACATGTATATATTCATTATTTTAGTATTTTTCTTATTAGTATTATTAAGTATAATTATTGTTTCATTGAAGCAGATTTACTTTTCTTTTCTAATCTGGAAGTGTCTCTCCCTTATTCCATTTCCCTTCAGCTTTTGGAAGGGAAAGGTATTAACTGAAATCATCTGTTGTTCACCTAGTGGCCAGGCCAACACTAAACCTTGACAATGAAACGGCAAAGAGAAAATGAAATGGAAATGTTCCTTCTTTTGTTTTTTCTCATTTTCTAAAAACAAACAATATTTTAGAAAATAATACAATAATTTTTAAATAAATTCTTTCCTATTCTTATTTTTTTCCTGAATTTCCTTATGTGTAATTTTGTCCTTCTCCATATGTTCGTGTGGTGTTACTGAGAAGTGATCCAATCATAATGAAGCTTTTAAAGTCTGAAAGTTGCTGTTTATTTTTCAATCTGAAATGCTGCATGCATTTAGATTAGCATATTTTTCTAGTTCAACTTACTGTCTGAAAATATTAACTTACCCTAGAAACTTTCTTGACATACACTTTGCAACGATAGAGGTTGCTCCTGAGGCTTTTCTTGGCTTATCAAAACCAAAAATGTTATTTGCTCTATGATGTTACCTACAGATCTTGTAGAGGTTCCTGGTCTCATAACCATGACATGTAACATTAATACAATTAAAATGCTGTTCATTTCTTTTCCCAAAAGAAGTTAAAATGTATAAAGCCCTTGATTTTCATTACGAGGAAAGTGATGCCAGTTGGCAAGCATACTAGTGCAATGTCTACGAAATGTATTGTTTCATTTCCAGAACTTTCTTCATAGAAGTGGTTTTTTTTGTAGTTTAGAAACCTGTAATTTTGGGAGTGATGAAAACTTTGTATTCAACTATTACTTTATTAAATAAAACTAATGTTTTAAAGCTCTCTGGAGTCTTTCAGCATTTATTTAGGAAGAAACTTAGCCAGTCTGCCGTGCTTAGTGTCTCAAGGTAAGTGTGCCCTCGGTAAATCTTACCACAGAGTGGCATCTCTGTAAAGCTCTCTGTAATGTTCTAAGCAATTATATTTAATATTATTTAATTTGCAGTTTAAATTCTAGAAGCAAATACATTCAAAGTGCTGAGTTACGGTATGTGCTAAGAATACATTTCTAACTATATTTTGTTCAGTTGGTATTATCCTTTTTTTTTCAAGAAATAAAGGGAATAATTTGTCCTTAAATTATAACTTAAAGTGTTATAAGATTTAATAAATATGTATTTTCCTCTTTTCATCTGGAATTGGTAAGGTAGCTGAAGAGAGAATCTTACCTAGTATACTATATTTGAGAGAGAAAATATCCCTTGATCAGGAAAGAATGAGGTAATATTGTTCTTTATTGAATTTCTCTTTACAGAGGAGAGTATATTATCAACAAAAAATTTTTTTTATTTCAAGTTTTTTTTCTTTTTTTATGTAATCTATTCCTTTGTTCAAAAATATTTATATTTTCTCACTATTATGTTTTTGCTTAAATCTCAGCAGTCTCATGCAATGTTGATAAGATATAAAACAAAACAAGATTATCAATTTTTTATTACTGTAATTTTTCCCTTACTACAGTGATCATGTGATGCTTTTTGAGATCTATCTTATTTGGAAGTGATTTTCTAAGGATATTTGGAATTGTAGTGTACTGAATGAAAATACTTTGTGACAAAGATAATAGTGTTCAGTACCTTTTTTTGGGAAAAGCTTAACATCCTGTCTAGTCTTCTGAGATGTCTATCTGCCAGCAGTGAAATATATTAACAAGTGCAGAATACAGGATTATGATTGCACTTTTGAATTTTGTGGACAGTATAGTATAGGCCGGCTGCATCATATGTGATCATGCGTGATAGAAGGATGCATTAAAAAAGCAGATTTTTCATTGTGTTATCTAAGGCATTGTGTTATCTAAGGCAATTCTGTCTTCTCTTCAGGATCAAATACAGATCATTGTGCATTGAAGTCATGCTTATTGTTAACTCATTTTTCATCCCTCCTGTCTATATCCCTTTACCTCCTGAAATACAATTCACAGTGTTAAGGTTTGTTATATGACATTCTTTGTCCTTTCTTCCACTGTACCGATGTGTCATGGTATTATGAAAACAAAGAGACCACTGTTTGCTCAAACCTTTTTTGTGTTAAATTTAGTCTGTTTCAGCAAACTTCCAGTTGAAGCTTCTGGGTAAAGAAAGAAAGGGAGTAATTTATAAAAAATCATTTTATGGACTGATGAAGGATATAAGTTGTTGGAGTGCATGTTCTAAACCTGCAGCGTAGTTGTGAGAATATACCCTAAGTGTAACAGAAAGATCTCAGCAGTCAGCGTCTGAGAAGTCACTAGTTTAGTTACTGAGGGGTATATCCAACATATTGCATATTTTAGGGGTTTATCTCTTTGTAGTATTCTGGATTAGCTCCACTGACTTTTTGCTGGTTTGGTCTGAGACAAGAAGAAGGGTGGACACAGAAATCTATTCAATTGCTCTGCAGCAAGGCAACGTATCTCTGAGCCAATGTTGTGGGTTTTAGGTCATGAGTTTTTCCAGGTAACTTCATTATATTCTGATGTTTAGTTTTAACTTAAATTAAATATTAAAATATGTCTTTATAATTATGTTTCCTGCCCTACTAGAGTGGAAAGTGTACTGTGTATATAAAATATTAAATCTTTACTCTTTATTCGTGGGTAGCAGGTCAGAAGAAAAAAAAGAAAAAAAAAGAAGAAAAAAAGTGTATCCTTATTATTTAATTAATATTCTGGGGTTTATTTTTTTTTCCCCTGAGGACTGTGGAAGAGCCCAATCATACAGTTTGAAACAGTTATTACTTGTTAGAAAAAGCGTGAAATGCAATCATATTACTAATATAGTTTAAAAAAATATTTCAACATGCACAACATCCTTGGAATCCTTTGGAAGTACTGGTCTAAACAGGTAGCAAAAACAATTCTGAAACAGAACTGAAAACTACAAAGGAGAAACATAGAATCACAGAAACATAGAATCACACAGTAATTTGAGTTGGAAGGGACCTTTAAAGATCACCTTGTCCAACCTCCTGCCGTGGTGGAGAGAGACACTTTGCACTAGACCAGGTTGCTCAAAACCCCATCCAACCTGGCCTTGAACACTTCCAGAAAGGGGGCTTCCACAGCTTCTCTGGGCAACATGTTTCACTTTCTTACCTGTCAGCCAGTCCCCTAACGACTACATGGACCACTTGTCTAGACTGTAACACACCAGTTTCTCTGGGAGGAAGCTGTGAGGAAATGTACTGAAAGCCTTGCAGAAATCCAGGTAAACAAGGTCTACTGCTCATCCCACATCAACCAAACAAACTACTTTGTCATAGAAGGTGATCAGGTTTGTCAAGCACAATTTGCCGACAGTGAATCTGTGCTGGCTTTTCCAGCATGCTTCGTTGGACTTGTGATGGTCTCCAGGAGAATTCATTCCATAACTTTCCCAGAGACTGAAATAAGGCTGATGGGACTATAATTTCCTTGATCCTCCTTTAAGAACTTCATTAGATGATGGTGACATTAGCCTTCCTCCAGTCTTCTGCAATGTCCTCCGAGTAAAATGATATGCTTAATGCAAGAAGAGTAATCATATGAATATTTAAGGTACTTAGCAATAATACGTTGGGTTTTTTTTGTTTCAAGTTGATTATAAGATCATTAGACAACAGTTTCAAATGACATGTGCTTGTGTACCATCCACTAGACTTTCAATTTAAATATATTTAATTTCATAAATATCTTAATATGGTCTTTAAAAATACTACACCCAAACGGCATGCCTTCACAAATGGTGTCTGAAATTTGTATTTCTATGCTCTGTAAATTTGGTGAATATTTTGAAATATAGGCCCAATATGAGTGGCAATATGTAGAGAAAGGTACATAAGAATCTAGATTCTTGAATATTTTATTGTATTTCTAACATGATTAAATAGTTAAGAAACTGTGTGTTTGAATGAAATTCAATAAGGAAAAGTGTAGAGTACTGCATCTAGGGAAGAACAACCTCATATATCAGTATAGGTTGGAGACATGATCTGTTCGAGAGCAGCTCTGGGAAGAAAGACCTGGGAGTCATGGTGGACGATAGACTAACCATGAGCCAACAATGTGCGCTCATGTCCAAGAAGGCCAATGGCAGCCTGGGGTGCTCCGTGCTGGTGAAGCCTCACCTGGAGTATGGTATTCAGTTCTGGGCTCCCCAGTTCAAGAAGGGCAGGGAAGTGCTGGACAGAGTCCTGAGCTAAATTAAGATTTTGTTTCTTCTCTTTAATATGTGCCTGATGTTTCATATTCTGGAGATTTAAAATCTTCCTTTAACAATGCCTTAAGCAGAGATTTTTCACAAAAGTAACAGTAGCAAACATAGTAATGGGTTCTGCTGTATTTTGTAGCACTTTAACATTCTACAAATTGTAATTGTGGCTAAAACTCCTCTGAATTTGGATCACATAGAGTAATCAGTTTCCCCTGGATTCAATAGGTTTCAAAGCAATTCAGATACATATCTACATTTTAGAAAAGCAGGATTTTTAAGGAAGTGTTTCTCAGGATGTCAGTACTATGCATTTCTCTCAGACTACTATCTGCTAACAGCAGTTTACAGACCTTCACCCTGCTGAAAATCTAGTTTAAAAACTGCTTGAGCACATCACACAGTGAAAATACAGTGTGGTATAGAAAAACAATTAGATCTAAAAGTATAAAAAGCTTACAGAAAGATGTAAAGAATTTGTGGGGCTTGACCATTTCCCAAACAATTCCAATAGATTAGATTCTTGTCTTGATGTGTGCATAAAGAGATACATTTCTTGTTGCATAGATTATGTTTTTCTTGCTGTTCAACAAGCAACTGCTTGTTTAGTAGGACTGTAAGTGATTGGTAACCCAGCCCCACTGCTCCCTTCTTGTGGAGGAACCTGCAGGTAGGAGAGAGGTAAGAGGGACTAAGTGGCTTTCAGATACAAACAAAAATGCAAAAATGTCTCCTGGTCGTTGTCCTTGGGACTTTCTAAATCCCTAAGGAGAGTGACAGAAGGAACAGAAAATTCAAATGAATCGCAGACATGCGCTTCTGACTGAGAGAAGTTTTCTGCATTTTAGGTAGATGCTACTCGATGTCACTGAGGATTGGGTTTTTCCTATGTTACAGGAATGCTACAGAACAAAGTATTTTAAGGTACACAAGTAAGTTAAGCTCTATCACAGAAGTGGAGATTGGTATGATCTCCTAAAGTATTAAAATGCATGTGGAAAAGAACTCTAATGAATTAGTTTAATCTTTTTGTCATCAAGGTTGCAAAAAATATGGATAGATATTCAATTCTACTGACTTTTCAGATCACTAATTCCATATACTGGAGAATGTTTCACATGAATGGAGCTTCTATTCCTTATTCTGATATAGAGGACATTCTTTAAATACATCCTTTCTGTATCTCAAATCCTGCAAAACTTGATATACTGCTTACCTTTTTAAAAAATGATCAGTTCAGTGGCAATGACAGTTCAATTACCAATGGTTGAGTACTTTTGGCATTTAGCTGGGAAGGGAGAATGAGTGTTTTGGGAGATCTGGAATATATTAACAACCTTCCTGAGAAGTTTGTGTAGTGTTAATTTTATCCCTACTTACTATTCTATAGTTTTCAGTAAGTTGTGTTAACACAAAGGAATAGTAAGTTCATCACTAGGTCTTTGAAGTGTTCCCCTGGATTCATAGAAACTGAGGAGAAAATGTAAGGTTTCTAGATGAAAATCTGAGAATGTTAGTTATTACTTCGACAGTTTTTTCTGAGACAATAACAAATTTGCACTTTTAAAAGGGTCAATTGATGAAAAAGATAATAAAATAAGGGTATTTCTTGAAGGAAGTTGCGTATGGCTGTGTATCACAATCTGACTTGTTAGACTTCCCATCAGTTCAAGGCAGCTAAATTCCTCTTTTCAATGAAATGCTTACATTCCCTCTTTTCTCAATTGATGCTTGTTTTTATTTCTTTCAAATTTAAATGAGTTCTGTATTACTTATGCAGATAATTACTTATTTCTTTCTCCACATCCTCTTTTTTTAAAATCAAAAATACTAGTGCAGACCACAATCTACAGAAACAATGATAGAAGTGGTGATTAAGCAGGTCATAAGTTATCTGTGTTTAGATTGTTCACAAATATATTTAAAATTAAAATAATTAAAATAGAGGAGTAAAGAATATTACTCTTAATAGCCGTAAAGACAATTGGATTAATTTTTCGTGAAAATATAACTTTTTCTTTTTTTACTTGGAGAGGATAAGAAACACAGCTAACAGTATTCTTTATCTCAGCTGAGGAAATTTAATATTAAAAATAATTCTGCTACAGATATTAGTCTTTGAAATGCTATATATTCTCAGGGAAAGTAGTCTGTAACTCATTTCTAACTGAGTTAAGACAGCAGGCATACAATATTAGGATATATATGAGTTTGCCTTTTTAAGTAATTGACGGGGAGAACAGATTATAGCAAGTTGTTTCCTAATTGTTACTTTTTTAGATAAACTTGATATATGCTAAGTCAAATAAACTCTTAAGTTTGAATATTTGTAATGGAATGTATGAAATTGCAATATCATCTCCAGAGGAACAAAAGAGGCTTAATAATTTTGAGTATTATTTGATTAATAATTTACTGGAGGCCTCCTCCTTGGAGGCATTCAAGGTCAGGCTTGATGAAGCCTGATCTAGTTAAATATGTCTCTGCTCACTGCAGGAGGGTCGGCCTTTAAAGGGTTCTTCCAGCCCAACATACTCTATGATTGATTCTATGATTCTGTGATTGATACTATGATTGATTCTATGATTCTATATGATTCTATGATTCTATGAAGTGGAACTGTAGTACTGTTTTTGGTAAGGATGTATCAGACTGTTTCAGACTCCTGCTGGGACTTCAAATGAGATCTGAGATTTTGAACTCTTGTGATTATCAATAGCAGTATGTTGTTTTTACACTACATTAATATTGGTGACTGCTAAATTCTCTGTTAGTTGTTATTGATCTGAATCCTAGAAATTCTAGTCAGCAGCAATATATTTAGATATATTTAATCTACTGATAATCTCTTGAAGATGAAATTGTTGGAGTGTGATTACTGTGGCAGGTGTTTCCTCCCCCCAGCTAAGCTGTTGCTAGGCAGATTTCAGGGAATCTGCAACGTGGGCTAGTCCGTACTTGTCTATGGAACCTGAGCTGGTCGAGACTTGGTTACACTCAGGAAGCTGGCCAGCAGCCAATGAGAAGCCGAGATGGCTATGATTGACCACAGTCATCATTGACTAGTCTTTAAAACGGGGTTCTTGCAGTGGCCATGTTGGAGTTACCTCGTGGCGGTTGGCCTGATACGTTTGTAAAGTCTCCCCCTTGGTCTAGAGGACTCCTAGCAAGGTCGACCAGGTGAGAATGGGAACCCCCACCTGGTTAAGGTACCTCTGGCAATGTTGAAAAGGTGAGAACGGGAATCCCCACCTTTTTATGGTACCCTAGTGAGGACAGTCAGATGAGAAAGGGAACCCCCGTCTTGACTGAGGTGAGTGTATGATAATCCAGATTATCATTCTTTTGTCAAGGGCTAGTGCTTGATCTTGATCTTTTCCTCAACTGATATCGAACCTTTAAATTTGGAGGAGCCTATATCCCACAAATAAACTTAATTTAACTACACGTGTGAATTTATTTTTCGGATATGGACGCGCTACTCACCTCCTTCTTTACAATTACTCCTCCACTCCCATGAACATTTTTGTGTATTTTGCTTTGCTCCAGTCAAGACAAATATGTTAATAACGTGAAAATAATATTCAGATGGCAAAATATTTTCTGATTCTGTCTGATAAAAAAAAAGTGTTGCTACTATGGTGCAGTATGTCTCTCTGTACCTGGAACTGTCAGGGTGATCCTGTAGTGGACATTCCTGTTTGGGATAATTAATGCAGTAAAAATCATATTTAATCTCAAAAAAAGTTTATTTTGCCTTTACTAATATCAATATAATGGTATTTTATAGAAAAAATTGCAACAGTATGACTAATTCTTTGTAATATCTAGTATTCTTATGCCCTGATATAAGTAAGCTATTTATGATAGTCAACCTTGTTGCTTGCACTTTTCTATCCTGCCTAGCTGTATCTGACCCTCTGCTCTCATACGTGCACCTAACATGCTTCTAGTTATAACCACCCACCTCTTCTCCTTCCACCTCCATCTTTTCCATCATTGCCTGCCAGATAAAAGTGTTTTTTCTTTTCTACCCCATAGTTATTCCTTCTTCTCTTTATATTATTAAATTATTCTTAGCATCTTACAAGGGCAGAGCTGCCATACATGGGAATCAGTAAAAGCAGAACACTGTCATTTTGATTTGAAAGCATTTTACACCTGCTGCACACTCAAGCAACATTTTGTCTGGAAAGGATGTCTAGCTGGCAACTTATTCCAGGCCACTAAATCTGAGTCGCACTCTTTCTTTTTCAAGTGGTCAGACCGTGTCTCTACTACTCCTTTGGGTATGACACCATGATCTACTCTGACTTCAGCTAGACTTCCGCACTGCGGTTCTTGCTGCCTGACTGCCAATCAAAAACGAGATTTGACATGTACAGAATTTTGCTTTTGGAGCTTGTAGGCAGTAAGAATGTGCAATGTCAGAGGAATGATTTATGATTTATTTGTTTGAAGGAGAATAGCATTCAATGTGTTTGTGACACACTGTATTAACCGTATCTGGCATTTCAGTGAAGCCTGTAGCTAGGTAAGATGCAGCTTTGCTAAATCCTGTAATATGCACTGTCTCTTTGAGAACAAAGTGTGCCCTAACTCAGATTGCCCTCACTCTTTCAATATGTCCCATTCTAGAGGATTTGAGGCAGATTGCTTAGCTGATGAGTATGTATACTCTTTTTTGAATTTTCCCGTTCTTAGATGTAGGACTGAAGAATTATATCTTCACAGGTTCAGAAGAGAAAGATATGTTGACCAGAGTTCTGTAAGAATCTGTCTGGATCTAGTCCTGTTCAGCATTCAGTTATAGCACAGGACACAGCAAAAGTATACCAATTCAAATTTACTTCTAACAAAAAAATACAAAGACCTAGAGATTCAATATTGGGTTGTCACCATCACACATTGTATCGGCAGAAGTAATACCAAAAAACTATGTGAATAATGCTTCGATGATGTTTGAAAAGTGTAAGAGTCCAGTAAGAAGAATCTGTGTAATTTTTAGCACTCTAGTTTTAGAAAGAAGTAAACCAACCAGAAAAAGTCTAATGGACATTAATAAGAATGATCAAAGGTAGCAAAAATTAGGTCTATGAGGAAATACAGAGTGAGTCATATATATATATATATGTATGTGCATACATGTATGTATACAATTCATCTTTCCTCATATTTGTATGTATGAGAAAGAGAGAAGAGGCAATAATGTGGTCCTCAAATATATAGTTTCTGCAAACAAGGAATATTGTGCATATTCTTGGTGACAAGTATAGGATGTAATGAACAAATATTTTTCTGACAGTGAGGACAGTGAAGGATTAGAATGAATACAGAGCAATGTTGTGGAGCTTCCAGATGTGAGGTTCTTTGCAGACAAGTTAACTAAGCAACTTTCAGGAGTGGTACAAGTACTATTCTATTCCAAGAGTGGGGTACTACTATTTTTTTTTTCTTCTTTGGTAGTTCTTAAATTCCAATGATTCTTACTTCTCATATATATGCGTAGCTCAAGTATTTTGTCATTCTGGAAAAATATTCCTTTTCGTACTAAAGTCAAATCTAAAGTCATCATATAAGAGAATCCTTTTGCAAGTATGATAGAATGGTTTTTGCCCACATGTGGATTAAAATAGAAGGGAACCTAGGTAGAGAAGAACTGTCTGTAGGTGTATTCGATCTGTGGTTTTAACTGTAAGAGGAGTTATAGACTGTCTGTTTTTACCATACTAGAAATATAAAACCAAACACCAACAATTTTCTCATTAAAACTTCTTATTTCAGGCCAATGGAATTTTTCCTAAAGATTTATTTCATGTCACATAAGGGTAAAAGATCTG
Organism: Apaloderma vittatum; assembly: GCF_000703405.1. Classification (NCBI taxonomy): domain Eukaryota; kingdom Metazoa; phylum Chordata; class Aves; order Trogoniformes; family Trogonidae; genus Apaloderma; species Apaloderma vittatum. Next base: position 26,997 of record NW_009706225.1, on the reverse strand, counting down.
TACTGAAGATTTTGGAAGAGAGATGAATCCTTTAAAAGCTAGTAATAAGCAACTGCTGATCTGAAGTGTGATTATGCTGTTGGTGCCTCCGTTGTCATCACTGAACCATTGTTCCCAGAAAGTCACTACCTTAGCGTGCACAGTCCATAGTTTAATAATAGCTTGAGACCGAAATGGCACTGTGAGCAACATTATAACTGCATGTTTTAGCAATGTGTCAAGTAGCTCTAGTCAAAGAGGTTATTTGCTCCAACCTGTAAATTTTATGACATTTTTTGTATTTACAGATAGTATATATTGCTGTTGGTCTTTTTTTTTCCTTTTGTTTTAAGTTCAAAGAACAACACTGTGATTAATGTTACTTTAGTTTTTATTCTTTTGTCTGCAGAAATATCTACATTTTTAAAATTATGATAAAATAACCTGTGTAGTTTATTTCTTTTTATAGATATCATTTCTCTAGTGAGAAATAGCATATCCTTTTAAAAGCTCAGGATCATAAAAATTAAGATCTTCTGGTGTTCAGATTTTACTGTTGGGCTGAAGACTTTAATTAGTATATCAGAGCTTTCTCATAGTTTTGGTTTTTTTCGGTGTATGAAGTGACCACTTTCTGGCAATATTCATTTATTCACTTAAGCAAATACTTCCTTGTTGCAATTCCAGTAAGTGTTCTGTAGTGGTTACTTCAGATATTTCACATTATTTTCCATTATTATTTTTTAGTATGTGTTTGGACTTTTAAGAATAAATACACTGTTTCCAATAATTCAGAAATAATTAATAAACAACTGAAATCACTGATTTTGAGAGCCTTTCAGTCCCATGAATCATGGCTGGATTTTCCTTACTTGTTTTTCCCATGATGTAGTTATATGGCAGAATGTAAAAATATACTGATGAAAGAATTAAGGGTAAAGTAACTCAAGATTTAGATTTTCATATTCATTTTCTGGCTTACTGCAGTTTCCAAGTGTATCCCTGCATAATAGATGTGATTTCATAAAAAATATTTTTAAGAGGAAAACAATTTTGATTTGGAGAAAAAATTTGCAAAACTGTTAGATGAAATACCAGTTTCTGAGGTCACAAACCATTTTCATTCCTAGTTAGTAGAAATAATGTCAAAAAGGAAACATGATCTTTAGACTAGCAGAGAAGAACCGCCACAGAGTATTTAAGTGTAAGCTATTTAGAATTACAGTCCTTGTGGTTTGGAAATTGGCTATTAGAATTCAGGTATATATGTATAAAGTAGTAGGCTGAAGTGATGTTGCTTAACAGACACTGAGAAAATAATGTCTTATATTTAAGTAGAACTATGCAGTAGCCATTAGAGACTGCAGGGTTTCTTTAATACTTTTTTTGGTTATCACATATAGGCATACAAATAGAAGAATCAAGTTGTGCAGAGAGGTAGACCATGTACCTAATACTGTTTTTCATAAGCAGACTTTTAGTTCTGTGAGAGCACAGGCAGGAAAAACAAGGATCTCGAAAGACTGTACTTAAGACAAGGACAACAATAATTAGGAAAATTTTGTATTATCTGATGCTACTTCCCAAAAAAGTCTTAATTTTTTTTTTTTGATCAGGGTTACTTGTGCCACTTGAGAGTGAAGCTTTGCTTATAAAGTAGGGACACAATGAATCCATAACACTGATATAAATATTATAATAATATAATACATGGTAATAAAATTTTACATCTAAGTACTCTTTAGGCATTATCATAAAATATAAATCAAACATATTTAATAATATTTAAAACCAAAAACACATTAAACAAACAAAGACATGAAAAGCATATTTACAAGGATGGATCTCTTGGAGATGTTTCCCTAGCCTGAGTCTTGTGTACGTCTCACTGTCGCAATTTACCCTTGTTTACCGTTGTAAATAAGGCTGTAAATTGAACACTACTTCAGCTGCTCTTGTCCTGTTTTTTATAAAGTATATCTGCATTCATGTTTAGTAATAAAGGAAAACATGATTATTGCCTCCGTTGAATAACCCATAACCTTTTTAATCTCAACATGAATAATCAATCAGCAGAAAAAATCAGTACCGTAACAAAAGTTTAATTAGCTCCAAGCTGTATGTCTGTGAGCACTCTTGTTCTTCCCCTTCGACTTTTTCTGTCCCTGACAGAACTTTGTGGGTTTTTTTTAATATCTATTTGTAGAATGGAAAAAATTTTAAAAACAAACCTTTTTGTGAAACTCAAGCCCACTGAAAACAGAGTAAGTGGGATGTATTTTTGAAATACTTATGGTTAGGCATGTCAGGCAGAAGTACCTCTTACTATGTGTTTGTAAAGAAGGAGGTGAGGAGCGCGCCCATATCTGAAAAAAAATAAACTCACGTGTATAGTTAAATTTAAATTTATTTACAGGATATAAGCTCCCCACCAATTTAAAGGTTCGGTATCGGTTGAGACAAAGATCAAGCTCAGGCACTAGCCCTTGACAAAAGAATGATAATCCGGATTATCATACACTCACCTTAATCAAGCCGGGGGTTCCCATTCTCGTCTTGATTGTTTTCACTAAGGTACCATAACAGGGGGGATTCCCGTTCTCCCCTTTAACCTTGCCAGGGGGTACCTTTACTAGGTGGGGGTTCCCATGCTCACCTGGTCAACCTTGCCTAGGGATCCCCTAGACCAAGGGGGACACCTCCTCAGGCCACCGACACGAGGTAACTCCAACATGGCCACTGCAAAGCCCTCTTTTAAAAACTAGCCAATGATGACTGTGGTACATCATTTCTCGGCTTCTCATTGGCTGCTGGCCAACTTCCTGGGTGTAACCGAGTCCTGACCAGCTAGGCAAGTCTGGACTACCCCAGGTAGGCAGACTCCCTGGAATCTGCCTAGCAACAGCTTAGCTGGGGGAAGGAAATACCTGCCACAGTGTTCTCACCATACTTGCTGGATGGGCTTCAAGTCTGTATAAGTTTGTAATCAAACTGTATCCGAACGTAACTGATGTTACGTAAAGCATTGTCTGTGGCATGCAGAAGAGCTAAACTGTAAAAAAACAGAACAGATCATCAGTGGTGGGCGCTTGGTTAAGTTCAGACATCTACTCTGTAAAAATTAAAGACATTATTATCTTCAATATAAAGATAAAATAGTAAGTAGGTAGCTTATGATATACTGATGAATTGAGATACTTTTGTCTCTGGGACACTTGTTTCAGCTCATTCTGTATTAACATTGCCTGAAAGTTCTGGCATTCAGACTCATGCAGTCCCAGCAAAGGCAGTCCATCATGAAGAAGTGAATCAATGTCATCTGCCTATTCTGGCACTAATTGTGTCACTCTACTTCAGTCTGATGGGATGATCCATTGACAACAATATATTGACTTTAGGAGGTATGTTTTTGAAAGTATCAAAGAGAAGGAATATGTAATCAATAGTCTTATCAAAGTAAACAGCAATGGTGATGAAATACACCATTTGGTTAAAAAGTTTTAAAACTCTATTATTTTGGTTTTGCTTTATTCTCTTTCAGTATAAAGAAAGCCAAGATGAAGTGATGGTCTCAAAAAACTAAAATAATCCTATTAATTTTGTTTTCTTTTATTTCTGCTCAGCAATGTCAAACAGTTTCACTGGAAAAAGTTGAACTGCTCTATTACAGAAGAGCTAAAAATTCCAAGATTATATGGAAGAACATAAATTTTCTTCCCAAATTTTTACATAAAATCTGTCCAGTTAAAAGAATCCTCAATCTGGAATTTTTTATTATGTATTAACGTTTAAAAAAATATTTTCAGAGACGATTATTACATAAATCTGAAAGAAAAGTTTTCTTTCCCTTAGAAAGCCCTAAAGGCGGTATATAAAAAATATGAGTTGTGGTATACTAGTTGATCACTTTTCCCCAGCAAGATTTTTCAAAAAGTTTCTCTTGCAAATGTGTGGTTAATCATGCAAGAGCTAAGACATCAGTGGATTCAGAAATTCTTAAATTGTCATTTATCACTAGCTACTGATTGCATGAATGTCATATCTTATAAATACTTCCAAATTATGAAGTAATGTGATGACTCATAAGAGCTTTTACCATCGAGTAAGCATATCCATAAATTTCTGTTAAGTCAATGATCATGACATTAAGTGTTCTTATGGTCCTAAGTAAATGTGCATCTTTCCCCCCTCACTGACATTTGTCTTTAAATAAATTATAAGAACATTGAAAGAAAAACATTTTACACGTGAAGAAGGTCTATGAGGATGATCTAGAGCTCACTGAATCATTAGGAGTTTACAGAAGATTTTTTATTTGGCCTATATCTCTCCAGTGCAGTTCTGAGAGGTCGGTTTCTCTGGTGATGTGCTGGTTTTGATTGGAGTAGAGATAATCCTCTTCATAGTAGGGGGCCATGTTTCCAAGTTGTGCTGGCAACAGAGTTAACACAGAGATGGTTTAGTTACTGCTGAGCAGTGCTTACAAAACATCAAGGCCTTTTCTGTGTCTCATGCCACTCCACCAGTGAGTAGGCTGGGGATGCACAAGGTGTCGAGAGCGGAGACAGCCAGGATGGCTGACCCCAGCTGACCAAAGGGATATTACATACCATATGATGTCATGGTCAACATATAAAGTTGGGGGAAAAAGAAGGAAGGGATGTTTAGAATGATGACATTTTTCTTCCCAAATCACCCTTATGTGTGATAGAGCCCTACTTTCCTAGAGATTGCTGAACACTTGCCTTATCTGGGAACTGGTGAATGAATTCCTTGTTTTACTTTGCTTGTGCACACAGCTTTTGCATTACCAGTTAAACTGTCTTTATTTCAACTCATGAGGTTTTTTCACTTTTACTTCTCTGAGTCTCTTCCCCATCCCACCAGGGGAGGGTGAGCGAAGGGCTGTATGGGGCCGAGTTGCTGGAGGGGTTAAACCATGACAGGTGTACAGAAACTAGTGAGAAGGAATTAAGAATCACGCTGGTCTGCTACAATAAATGTTGTTCATGATGTGTCCTTCAGTCATGATGCTGAAGATAGCTGCATTGCATTTTATACAACATTGCCGTTCTAGCAACGAAAAAATTCTAGGTGCAAAGTTTTGGACTTTTTGTTTTGCTATCATGGTCTGATGGAATCACATGGGGTAAAACAAATCCTGTTTAAATGTGCATCAGCCATTAAGCTACCAATAAATATTACAGCCATGTATGCTGTTTCATGACGCATTTATATATCTGTGGCGATGACGCGTCAAAGAACTCTCTGATACTTTTCCACATCAAACAGCAGATCTACAATACTACATAAGTCTGCAGCACTGCTGATTAGAAACAAGATTCTTAAGAGTCATAATAAATAAATGCCTATGTTAATCAGCTTTACTTCTAAAATAATTCTACAATAATTTACTGCTTGCTCAGTCTGCTCATGACAGTGTCGGCATTTCACTTCTAAAGAAAGATTTCTGCTCTTTGGGAAAAGAGTATTGACTGCAAGGCAGACGTTGCAGACATCTGAAAGATAGTTTGAGGCTCAATTATTTTTTCCAAGATCTGAACGCAGAGGCAACCAGGGACTGTTTCTAGTTCTTCCCTTTTAGTTGTCCATTACTCAGAGGAGTTATTCTAGTTTCCCTGTTCTCCTTTGAATCTCCTGTGAATCATTATATTATGTGACTTCTTTTATGTCATGTAAAAGGTGAATGTTTGCAGGGATTTTTATAGAGAAATCAGTCAAGCAATTCACTCTTTCAGAATATATGCTTTTATTTAGACAATCACATTAAATCTTAATTTCCCTGTTTCCTCCCTTGTTTTGGCCTTTGTACATTTTGATGAATGATGCAGCACACTGAAGAGCGTATCACAAAAAGATATTGCGAACATTCAGTTTTCCAAGTCTCTCAACATTTCAGAGGCACATGCTAGATACCTTGGGATTAATAACTTCTAATAGTGTTTAATACTACTTGCAGAATTTTAATTCTGACTGTCATGCAGTAATTACCACAGTGCTGCATATATTAATGAATAGCTCAAGAAAATTTAAATAGTTCTAATTTATATTCAAGATATCAGCTGAAGAAGAATGGCTAAATACAGTAATATGTGGGCTAGAATTTAATTTACAGATGTAACAGCCGAAAAGGAGCCATCTAGGACAACCTCCCTCCCCTGGGGACCTATAACCAAGTTTGCGATACCCTTGGACCGAGTTAAGTAAAACGAAACCACCAATCAGTTTAACAATTTATTAATACAAAACACAAGGCAGCTGGTTAGATACAATGACTCATCGGCAACTACTTAACTGCATAACTCAAATACATATGCAAGTCTGCACTGCACAATTTTACTTGGAAAGGAGAGAGAGAAAGAAAGAAGGAGGAAGGAGGGAGAGAGAGAGAGAGGGAGAGAGAGAGAGGGAGAGAGAGAGAGAGAGAGAGAGAGAGAGAGAGA
>NW_009706225.1:0-20468 GCF_000703405.1 Apaloderma vittatum | reverse complement strand
AATATTAAGGAAAATACGTTTTACTCCATTAAACTGAAAGGGGGGGGGGAGAATAAAAAGCCACAGGAAAGAGAGAGAGAGAGAGAGAGAGAGAGAGGGTCTCAGTGGTCCTCTTGATTATCAGTGTAGTGTGCTCCTGCCTCATTTCCAATGATATCATTTTTATAGTCTGTTTCAGAATCTCTGCCTGGTTCCAAGACACTTCATACATATGTATGGTGGGTGGTGCCGTGTGATGGTAGGTGTGGTCTGGTTCAACAGAGTCTCTATGTGTCCCAGGTGGTCACTGGGAGATTAGTTCAGAGGGATTCAGGGGCCACATCACACAAAACCCTCCCATGAGATAACACCCTACACCTGTGCAGTTAGTTGCTGACAGGCATCAAACCCACAAGTTCCTGCCACAAGACATGTCACTCAATCCTACCTTCACAGGGTCAGAAACTTATGTCCCATTCTTGCTGGTTCGTCCTGTGCCAAGAAATGTTTAAGGCAAATGTGCTGAGTAATCAGGAAAAGTTCCTTTTATACAGGCAATTCTTGTTACTTTTGCCTAAGGATTCAGACCTTATCTCCTACTTGGAATATAGGGAGAGATGTCTGGAATTTCAACCATGGATATAGTACATGTTTGTTGATGAAAATATCATCAAAGGCATCTTTTAATTTACAAAAGTCTTGACATGACAAACTCAGCTTCTGATCTCTGCTTCTTAGGTTCTGTCATTTAATGCTTCCTAATTTATCTGCTGCATGAAAGGCTTTTCTACATCCATGGACTGCAACTCAGAGCTCTCACTAGTCATCCACTAAGAACACCGGTAATCAAAATCAATATGAGTGTAGGAAGAGCCAGGAATTGTGCTGTAGAACAGTAGTAATAATACTACTAGTAACAGTAAAAGCAGTCCAGAACTAGGTGCAAAGACAACGTCGCCTGTATAAAAATGTATTTGCACTGAGTCTCATCTTGCAGTCTGGAAAATACAGAGAAATTATTATAGCCCTGCTGCTCTATTTTAGAGGAATATACATTTTCATTCGAATTTCCTTCTTTAGGAGCTAAACTAACTCACAAAGTCATGCTTTTTATCTGAAAGGTTATATTTTATAATAGATTATTACTATAGGAGTTCTGTTTGAAAAGGTTAACATTAAAAACAATTATAGTGAGAGACCTGGGATTAAGCTATTGAACATTTTCCACTGTTTGTCTTACCAGGTCATATTGCCTTTGACTAAAGTGCATTGCATCAAAAGATAATTCATGTTTGCTCTCTTACATGCTAGAAAGCCAGTGCTATTGATTGAAAATCTGCTAAAAAAATTTCGCATCATGAATAGGTCTAATTTTGAATGGCTCGATCTCAGAGTTTTAGATGTTTTAATGGATATTCTGATGATGATTGAAGTGGATTGCATCTCATGTATAGAATCATATAATCATAGAATTGTCTGGGTTGGAAGGGACCTTAAAGATCATCTAGTTCCAACCTCCCCTCCATGGGCAGGGACATCCCCCACTAGACCATGTTGCCCAGAGCCCAATCCAGCCTGGCCTTAAAAACTTCCAGGGACATGGCTTCTACCACCTTTCTGGGCAACCTGTTCTCACCACCCTCATGGTGAAGAACTTCTTTCTAACATCCAATCTGAACCGATTTGTATCTAGTTTCAATCCATTCCCCCTAGTCCTACCACTACCTGACATCCTAAAAAGTCCCTCACCAGCTTTCTTATATAAAGGCTGAAAGTTCCCTCATGTCTTGTGGCAACTTGAGCTGGTACTAGAGGTACCTTGTTCAGGTTAGTATTTAAGCATTTGTCTAATGGCAGCTAGAGATATTTTGAACTGTCTTGAAGCTATCTAAATTAAGACCTTTGTTACTCTGCATCTTATTTTTTATCTGTTACGATCTGTATGTGTGTGTCAGTCCTGAAGTCTGTGTCAATGGACATTTCATCCAAACTCAACATATCATATAAAATTTGGAACTGAACATCTAGAGATATAAATTGTTTCACTGCCAAAATCTAGTGAGATTTTTTAAACATCTCTATAAAACATTTTCATTATAGTATGTCTGGTATAGTACAGTAGGACTATACTACAGCAAATGAACTTTCTGTACCTTTATAATTTTTTTTATTTTTACATTTTTTTGTGGTGTGTCTAAATCGGAAATCGGGTTTTCAAAACTCTGTTCTGTAAAGAATAGTCCTAAAATGCTTTGAAAATCTGGCAGTGCTTTTACTATCCATTTACTATCTTAAGTACCTGTAAATAGGATTCCCCTTGTACCATCAAAGGCAGATAATGCTGACTATTCTTCCAATACTACAGTAAGTAATATTTTTTCTGATGAACACTCTCAACAAGCTTTATGGGTTTTCCACATCTGAAACCACAATTTTAGCTGTTTAGCAGCATTATTTGCAGATCTGATGTGTGTATGAACACTCAGAATTTGTACATCTTTAGTCATTAGACTAATATCATATGTCTTTTGGACAAAGTTTTTGTCTATTACCTGTCCTTTATCATTTTTCATGGTCATTTTGACTAACAATGAGCTTTTCTGAACTGTCAGCTGTAGTCTAAGGTAATTTATTGCAATGGTTTGCAATTACTATTCTGTATGAATTTCAGGGACTGTGAAATTTGAGGAAATTTCCTTTTGTAGATAAATTGAAAAGACTACAGTAGTACAAGCCCCTTACAGGATCAAATCCCATTGAACAACAGAATTCTTATTCCTTTTGTGTTAAATAGCTGCCAGACACAGAGAATGAAAAGTACAACTTTTAATGATCTATTTCCCTTATTTACTTTTAGAAAAAAATCCCCAACTTACTGTTAATTTGGAATAGATTTATACTTATTTGCATAAACAATATCTAGTTTTCTATGATACCCTATTGTTTTCATTTCTGCTCATTGCTTTTTCAGTTTACTGTTTTTGTTGTGAAATTTCAAAGTGGATATATTTAAGAAGTTCATGATAGACATAACTATAAAAAGCATTTTCTCATTTCCAGCAAAATACTGCAGAAGTTTACCCGGGGTTGTTTTTGTGTTGAGTTATATTGGAACTACACAATACTGCGCTTTAGTTTCTCTACAGAGAAGAAATCAGTGACATACACACTGGGTATATGCTGAATAAAGCAGCCTCACCCTCACTTTGTAACTCAGCACAATTTCAGATTTGATTTGTTAACTCAGTTGTTCTTTTTGCTGAGATCCGGATGGCTCCACACGAGACCCTTCAAGTGTTTTTAAGACAACTTCCCCAAAGGTCATGGGAAGGCATTCTGATTTTGGGAGCATTGCTCGGTCTGAGCTGGTCCTGAATATTTTCATATTTTAAAATTAATAATACCTACTACAACATGAAGCTCGGTGATGAGAAAATAAACAGCCAACTGACTCAGAAAGATGTAACCTTGCCACACGTAAGCCAGTTTGAGCTGGAGATAAAAAACATCACCGAATCTGCGTGGAATAAACCAAGGATCCATAGTGCAGAAATCCAGGAAAGTTTTGCAATTAAGGAAAGCGATGTGGAAACCAGAGCGGGTTTTGTCAAGTCAGCTTGTTTTCATTTGGCATGGAACTTTAGTTTCTAGCTTGTTTGAAAGGAGGCTGTCTTGCTTTCAGGTCACATTGAGCCTCGTGTACTAGTTGTCTCTCTTAATGGAAAAGCCATGCTGGATTCAAATTGCCTCTGCATAGAGCCAGTCTTGGTGCATCATTGTTTCTGGCACAATTAATCCACAGTCCAGCAAAAAATACTTGGAGATAGTTGAGATCAGTAATTTAGAGCTGAATAACAATTAGGTAAGAACTGAAGCCCCATCATGGAATAATCATGGGAGGAACATGGTGTTTAATGATCTGTTATTTTCTATAGTAACACAATCATAGATTAAGATTTATATATCTCCCTGAATACTTTTGATCAATGTTCCTGTCTTCCAAAACATCATGTGTTGAAAAATCCAAGTGTCTGAGACTGAACTGACATTCATAAGCATAATTATATAGGAAAAATTGTGAGAAGTGGGTGGAGAGGAGAAGAAAGGGAAAATAATAATGGCATGGCAATAAAGTACGTACTTTATATTGTTACACTGGATGTCTCGTGGATAAAAATAGAACAGTTCTTTCTATATACTTTGCCAATGTGTGTTTAAGTTATTAAAAAATAAAGTATACAAAGCACTCAAAATATACTAGGCTAGCGTAGGATATAATTCAAGGTTTGCAAGATAGAAGTAGTTTTGTAAACAATATAAATTTGCAATATAATTCCAGAAACTTTCCCATGCCTAGCAATTTCAGAGCTGAAGAAATTATTTCATTCTTTTAATTTCTTATTTAGAAATTCTGAAAAGTTGTGCTTGCTTGTGTCAGTAAAATACAGTGAGATAAAAATCTGTAGGGAGAATTGCAGCTCTTTTGAGGTATATAAAAGCTTGTATATTATCTTGAATTTATATTCTTTTCTGTGTAAAAATTGTTGTATTTTTTCCTGTCACCATATGCTTACTGTCTTGCAAGGATTCAGTGTGTATCTCCTACAGCAGGACTCTTTGGCTGCATACTGTGTCTCCTGCTGCCATGCCTCTAAAACAAAAAAAAGTGCACATCTTGGAAAATGCACATCAGCTTACCTCCGGTTAATGCTGAAGGATAAAATGCAAAGACTAAAAAAAGTGTTGGAGCTAAAGAATAAGGCCATAGCTAAAGATTATATAAGATCTTTGGAATTGATGACTGACGGATTTATTCTCCAAAGCCATCAATATGATTGCATGAATTTATTGATTTCTTAGTCCTTAAAAATACACTAAATGTGATAAAATGTTGTCTCTTCATTGCTGATCTAAACCATAGAATTTTTCAATCCACTACTCAAGGTTTTATCATGAAGAAAGTCAGCAAAAGATGTATGTGCATGTGCATGTGCATGTGCATGTGTATACATGCTTGTACACACGAAGTATTTGCTATTTCTATGTACATTTTCAAAGTCAAATGAAGCTAGATTAATAGGGTTTCTTCCACTTTATAATTAAACTGCAACAGGTATTTAACTGCTCAGTGTCAGGGCTTGCCTGGGCCTGAGCTGGTGCCAGTTTAATCTAACAATGACCTGGTAGCCTCAGGACTGTTTCTTGACCTAGCCAAGCCTCTGTGACAGACCCAGATGGATGAATCTGGACAAACTCCACAGTTGCTCTGGGTCGGGCCATCTCCCAGGATGGACAAGGCTGAGGTGCATCATCCAGGTGGGGCTGGAAGCCAGTGATAAGTAAACAGGTAAAAGAACATGTGAAAAATAACCCTGAGCATAAGAGAAAATAATATCTGCACTCCCACTTTGAACCCCAAATCTCACCCAATGCAGAGCTTGGGATGCTGACTCACTTTGACACCTTGTTATCTCTCTGCTTGAAGACGTTTGGTGCCATTGAGCAGAAGGATGGTGGAAATGCCAGCACAACACCAGAGAAAAGGGGTAGCCCCTAATATGCTCTTATGTATAGCAGTTTATAAGCATAATATTACCAATGAGGTCTTTCTAGATTTGAATTACTGATATAATTTTAACAAGACCAAGGACAACTCTCTGCTAGATTTTGATCAGCTTAAGATTTTAATCAAGCTAACAATAAATTCCCAGCTTCATGTGTGAAATTTGTTCCCTCGAGTGACTGCTTTCAAAGTGCACATCCAGCTGGAACCAATGCAGACACATCTTCTTGTGGGGAGTGGGTGAAGTGACATTTATATGGGTAATGTGGAGTGTGCTGCAGTTAAAATGAGTCTGGTGGGGGAGGATACTAGATGATGCATTTCTATTTTCTATGTCTTTGGTTATTTTATTCATTCTAAAACCGGTTGGAACTCACTTCATACTGTACACCATACACACCAATAAATAATTTGGTAACATGGTGCATATGGCTGACAAAGTGAAATTAAATAATTAAGGGTTCATAGTTTTTCAGAACAGTCTTTGAAATATATATATTTAGTTTTTTTTAAACAAATATGTTTATTTTGAGGATACCTAGTTTGGATTTCAAGTAAAATCAATGCATAGGTAAAAATTTGACTGCAAAACTCAACAATAGATACAAATGTTTACTCAAGTTACAACTTAAATCTTGAAAGTTAAATCATACAGGAGTAAGAAAAATCACAAAGGACTTACCTTCCCAAAAGGCACCTTTTCCTTTGTCATCCATCTCACCTGACCCTAGTGGAAGCAGACCACGTACAGGTAATGTGTATTAAAACAATGAACATATTATTATTTCCTTTTTTTGTTGTGCCTGTTTATTTGTTACAAACTGATTTTTCATAGAATCATAGAATGGACCTTAGAGATCATCTAATCCATCCTCCCTGCCGTGGGCAGAGATGCCTCTCAAGTAGACCAGGTTACTCAAGGTCTCATCCAACCTGGCCTTGAACATCTCAAAGGAGGGGGTATTTTGTTTATTTTTGTCTGAATTGTAGTGTATAAGAAGTTACAATACATAAGTTATTATAAATCAACATGGGAGTTTAGATTATTGAATTGTTTTATGTTCAGTGCTTCACACAACTAGCTTTCATAAATTAAATTGTTCAATTGTGAAGTTAAGATAGTTTGCGTGTATAATTAACCACTAGATTAATAAAATACATATTTGGCATTTTTCAGAAGGAGACGACCATTTGGTAAAATTGTATTCATTATGAATCTTGATTCTTCACATAGAAAATAATTGCTAGTTGTTAATGAATACATTTATTTCTTATTGCCTTACCAATTTGCATATTAACATTTCTTAACGTAATAGAATTAGTTGCTGTAAGAAGTTTTTGTAACTCAAGAACCCTATGTAAAGTTAATTTAACAGGTTTTTGACAGGTCTTATTTCTTCAAATACCATTATTATTAGTGTTTAAATAATTAGATCTTTTTATTCATGTCTTAGTTCACACAGTCTTTCTTAAATATTGTTATATTAACCATATTAATATATGTGCTAAGCAATATGAGTAATGGTTAGAAAGAAAATGTGAGGCATCAGTTGCTTCTAGAATATAGCTTGTCTCAGTGTGAAGGCAAGAAAAGAATACAATTTGAGATAACCTTAATCCTTATTTATCCCTAGAAAACCTTTCTCAGGTGCTTTAAAGGTTTACTTCTGGGTTGTGATGTCTTCTGTGGGGGCTAGAAGTTCAGGTTTCCCAATGCCAAGCCACGAGGCACTGATGGTTTGTTGACTCCATGTTTTATAGACCACTGTGCATTTCTTCAGCCCACACTGCAGCCGTGTCAGGCATAAATGAGTTTCCAGCCCAAAAGCACAAGCAGAGGGCTAGGCTGTGGCTCATGTACGCCACCTCTCGAGAAGACTAAATGGCTCAAGCTCAGCACCACAATAACCCCATCTGCAGAACTGGTTAAGAGAAAGCATCCTCTTAACTGTAACTACAGTATCAATATACATCTTCCCTTTCTTTCTATTCGGATCTAGTACTAGATTTTCCTACTCTCTGAGCAAAATTTCTGGTAAACAAGGAAACACGGAGTTTCATATATGTCTGCTTGTTTGTATGTGTTGTTCTATGTTGTGCTCTTGTAAGAATTTTGATGGTAGAAGTTATCCCAACAACTTTCCAAAATTATTTTTATTGTAAAAGAGAAAATTCTATAAATCCATACTCACTGGTCCAAGCAATCTACCTCTCCTTCATGTGACTAGAATGGCCTGGATTGGAATTCTCTAGGGACAGAAATTCAGCTAACCACTCTGTTCTATTCTTACACAAACTTCTCATCTGTTTTTTGAGACAGGTGCAAGATTTTCTTTCTTCTGTTATTAGTGACTGCTCCTGGTCTCCACAACTTCTTCAGCGTGATAGAAAGCAGTGTCATAATGACATCACCTGTCTCACTGTGATATCATTCCTGTCTGGTCCCACAGGCTTATATTGGTTGAGAATACCACCTTTACCACATTCAGGTATAATTTCAATTCAAAACATTGCACCTTAGTTTGCTACAGAGTTCCACTGGGACTCTTAGAGCAGTGGATCTTCTCAGATACTATAAGAAATGCAATAACTAGACATAATGAGACCTGATAAGGATAGAATTTTCACATTATCTCTGTATTTCTTTGCTTTAACCAGGCTACAAGATATCATTTGTATCTCAATAAATTCTTTTTCATTTCATATGTGTGCATATACACTCAGCACTAGTTATCTTATCCTGAAAATAAATCAAATAGCTAGCTATATCCCCACTGCATCAGCATTGTATTTTAATAATATCCCCAAGTGAAATGAAATAAATGTTGTCTGAAATGTATACTCGAAAGGAAATCTGTAGATTATTGTTGTTCTGTATTCATAGATTGTGAGGGCAACAGGGGGAAGTGAAAGCATTTCCACCTTAACTGAACATCTTCTGGTCTATTTAAAAAACGCAAGGGGGAATACTTTTATTTTAACCAGGTGAGGAGAGAATAGTGCTATTATAATCTTTCCATAAGAAGTTTTGTGTTGGATCTGACTGACCTGGAGTTAATTTTTCCCACTGCAATTCTTACAGTGTTGCGCTGTGTATTGGTAGCTAGGGAGGTGTTGGTAACACACTGGTGTTTTGGCCACTGCTGAGCAGTGCTGGCACAGCACCAAGCCTTTCTCTCTCCCACATCCCTCCCTCATCAGAAGGCTGGGTGTGGGCAAGATCTCAGGGGGGGAACACAGCCAGAACAGCTGACCCAAACTGCACAAAGGGACGTTCCATACCATATGGCATCTGCTCAGCAGTAAACGCTTCTGTCTTCCAGAGCGACCACTACATATACCAAGTTGTTGCTTCTGGGAAGTGCCTGGACATTGCCTGCTGATGGGAAGCAGGGATTACGTATTTTGTTTTCCTTTGCTCTCATGTGTGGCTTTTGCTTTTCCTTTATTAGACTGCCTTTATCCTTACCCATGAGATTTTTCCATCTTATTTTCTCCTCTGCCCTGTCCTGCTGAGGAAGGAAGTGATAGAGTGGCTTGGTGGGCACCTGCCTTCCAGCCAAGGACAATCCACCACAGTTGTTAGATGGTGGATTTTGTTTCCTTGAGAAGCTTGCAGCACAAGGCAGGTTACCTTGCTTGATACACTGTGTTTGTTTGTCATCTGGCTATTATTGGCCCAGATAAGTCTATATTGTACAGAAGTGCTGCTTCCAGTACCCAGACTGGTAACTGGAACTAGCTGAAGTTTTTCTATGCTGTCCTGCAGTCAAATCTATCCTGCAAATTTTACAAATGCAAACTTAGTTTCATTTTTGTGATGGAAAAAAAGACATTCAAGATGACTATTTCTTTTTATATATATTTTTTCTTTCGCTGAATACATTGTGAACTTCCTTATTGATTGATTTTTTTCTAGGCTTTATTTTATTCAGGTATAGGCCACAAAATATTATCACAAAGTATTACCACAAAATATTACCCTTGAAATATAAAATGCAATTTTCTTAATTATATTAGCATTCTTAGTTGCTGAATTCTTTATAATTAATGTTCTGTCAAGGATTCAATGATAATAGATCTAGTTTGGTTTGTCTCATAAACTACCTGTGTCCTTTGTGACAACCTGTGACAAATAACACCATGTACAGTACAGGCTACATGCAGTATATACAGGACAACACGAATGTTCAACGTAACACAGTTAACGTGCTTTTTTCTGAGGAAAATCTGCCAGGAGACAATGACGCTAGGATGGAATTATTAAATATGTGAAGCTGGGTGGAAGCAAATAATCAGTTGAGAGTAGTTGTAATTGCTTTATTTAAGAGACGGTGGATAATTCAGTATCATTATTGTTGTCAAGAGATGTCTGAGTGATTTATCAGCAACTGGCAGCTGAATGGCTCCAGTGTCCAAGAGAGCAGGCATATCACGGTGCTCATGTCGGAGCAGGGCATGTAACTCTCACAACAAGCCTTCAGGCATTAGGTGAGTTAAGCAAGTGGTTTCTTCATTTCAGCTGAAAAAAGTAGATGAACTCAAGGTGGACTGTTAATTAACAGCAGAGATGGCACAGATTTTGTCACTTACAATACAATTAAGCTGTGTTACAATGGCTTCAAAATCTTTCATGTGTCAGCGAAAGAGTTTCATATTCCAGAAAAAAAATAATATAATTTTGACAATATTATTATGGAATTAAGGCTGGGGGGTTTATTCAATTTTTTTTTATTTTTTTTTTTTTTGCAGAAGGTAAATCTGTTTATTCTCTTTTTAATAGAAGTATTTGAGATCGTATTAGGAAACCTGTCTCAATTGTGTGTGATAAACTGTTCTGTAAAAATACAAAAATCTGGTTTTGGAAGCCCATGCAGAGGTTTATATTGTTATTAATACTGAACACTTCTGCAGAGGTGTTTCTGGGTTTAATCAAAGTTATTATCTGAAATAATATCAACTCTGTGATCGAAAAATGTGTGAATCTGGGTAATTTCTATAAGCAGTTTGCTCAAAGTAAATATCTTCTTCCAAAATAATAAAAAAATTATAATTCTAAAAATGGTAATTAAAAATATATTACATTTTTTTTAATTTAAAAGTTTCTGTAATAATGAGATTCGTATGTTGGCCAATAGCTAACTGTAAAAAAAAGAAAATATGATTAGATAAATCTCATAAAGCATTTTTAAAACTAGAGTTGAATCTAAATCAAGTTGTTAACTATTTCAAACTGCTTTCAAAGATAATTATAATAGTATTTATCAGTATTTGTTACTTTTGATATTAATTTATTTTTCAGAAATGCATGTAACTTCACATTAGTAAAGAGCTGCTGTTAAGTCAAAACTTAATCCTCTGTTTGTTTCCTCAGAATGTTCTCAAAGTCAGAGCATACCATAGTTGGATGTCTTCAAATCATATCAAAGATATCAGAAAAGTCCTAAGTCACTAGAAGTTGCCTATCTCTCAAAATAATCAAAACTGTTTCCTGTGAATAACCAATTTCGTACTTCTATTCCTAGGTGAAAGATAAGTTGGTTAGAACTGATAAAAATATATTATTAATATGACATTGTGCAGGGTGAGATATTAATGAATATGCCAAGGAGATACAATGAGCAATCATTCTATTGTATAAGCTTCTGACTGGAAGAATGTTCTTGGCACTGTAGCAGCCATAAGCTGGTAAATATGGAATCTTTTAATGCATTTGGCCCAGGAGAGAATTTTCTATTCATTACTGTAACCTATGAGGTTTTATTAATCGAGGAAGAGCTGGCCTAGTGACACAGCTGCATGGACTAAACCAGTTTTGCTTTTCACAGGAAGAACAAAAAATATAAAATAGGGACAATGTCTTCCTGTATTGTTACTGAGACTTATGGATAATCTATTTATTAGCCCTGATGAAGGACTACCAAAAGGTGTATTTTCCACTATGCTGACTTATATCATCTCTCTTAGCAGTGCCATAAAAATAGAATGTCTAGAAATATTCCACACAGCAAAAGTGTAGTGATGCAACGTCTTGAACAGCTCTACCAGGTGAGAGCTGGCAGTGTTGATGGGAAAAAACAGATGACGTGTATATTCTATCCCAAGTAGCTATTACTCTTATGTTATTTGTCAAAGACAGAAAATATAAAGTCCATGACAAAATAGTTTATGCGCTAGTCCTATATGTCACTAAATTAATAATTCCCATTTGTTGCTGTTCCCATGTCTTGCTGATTCAATATAAATGTCCTAATATAATGACTTTATATTTGACTTATAAATCATATCTGTTCCTGTAATATGTAAAAAGGGTATAGACTTGGGAGTGATAACTGTATAAATTACTATTTCTGAAGAAAAGGATCATCTTTATGGCCGTTCTCTGAACTCGTTCCAACAGATCAGTATCCCTTTGATGGTGGGGACACCAGAACTGGATACAGTATTTGAGGTGGGGTATTACAAGAAAAAGAGCAGAGTAAAGGAGAATCACTTCTCTTGACCTGCTGGTCACACTCCTCTCGATGCCTCTCAGGACACGGTTGGCCTTCTGGGCTGCATGAGCGCACTGCCGGCTCATGTTGAGCTTCTCATCTATCAACACCCCCAAGCCCTTCTCTTCAGGGCTACTCTCAACCCCCTCTGTTTGTATTTGTGCCTGAAATTAGCCCAACCCAGGTACAAGACCTTGGCCTTTGACTTGTTGATCCTCAAGGAGTTTGCCCATTTGTCAAATCTATCAAGGTCCCTCTGGATGGCATCCCTTCCTGCAAGTGAGTCCACCGCCACACACAGTTTGGTGTCGTCAGCAAACGTGCTGAGGGTGCACTTGATGCCATTGTCCATGATTGCCATAGACAATGTGTAATGGACAGACCGCAGCCACCATACCCTGCTGCTGTGCAGCTCGAGGCAATAAGGAAGGTGTGAAGAAGGGAAGAGTGGTGCGGAAGTGTTTTTAAGATCTGGTTATATTTATTTTTCTCACTATCCTACTCTGATCTAATTGATTGATAAACTGGTGGTTCTGTGTCTAAATTAAATTGCTGTTTTTTCTTCCCAGGTATGCTCTGGGTTTTGCCCATGATCACAATTTTTGAGTGAACACTCCCTGCCCTTAATCTTGATCCGTGAGACTTTTGTTGAATTTTCTTCGCCTCATCCTGAAAAGGAGGCAGATAGGAGTGAGCAAGCAACTGAGTGGCTCTTGTGGCTGACTGGAAGGGCTCAAACTATGACATTAGGTCCAGAGTTGCCCCTACAAAAAATCATACATTTTCTTTAAAAGTTTATCAAAATGCCATTTCTTTCTCTCTAAGGATCTTTCCTCTTAAATGCAATACAACAACACGTGGAAATGTAAATTAACATTG
The DNA here is from genome assembly GCF_000703405.1 of Apaloderma vittatum. Lineage (NCBI taxonomy): Eukaryota > Metazoa > Chordata > Aves > Trogoniformes > Trogonidae > Apaloderma > Apaloderma vittatum. The sequence continues at coordinate 7,553 of NW_009706225.1, read as the reverse complement.
TTCAATTGTTGATATTCAAAAAAACAATGAGAACCTTACAAACATATAAAGTAGGTAATTCTTCTCTCTTCATGACAGAGCAAAGTAAAATGCTCAACATGACCTCACTGAGACCAAACCATGAACAATATCACATTTCTAAGAATAAAAACTGTTCTTTCCTTCTTATTCTCCTCTGCAAAATGTATTTATCCTCACATGGTAACTATGCTACTCAGTAGCAATTCCCGAAAAGAGTGAAGTTCCAGTTCAGATGAACTGTAATAGACTATACCAATTATATTTCAATGTTTCAATTTATTATCAAAAATGTTTCACAGAGAAGAAAAACACAGCTCCTTAAAGATAGCATTCCCTGAATTGTATTTATAACCATGTTTATGTTGTGAATTTTGAAGAAAGATTTAACTTACCCTGGTTAAATTATGAGAAAAATTACAGTCCTTTGTATGATATGTTAATATATACTTCTATAGGTAATATTTTATTATTATGAGATATATAAAACACCTCTAAATGTGAATAATATAAGTGCGAGTAATCCTAAAATTTTAAATTCTCAATTATATTTCTTTAAAAGAGTAGACTGGAAGTTGAAAATCTATATGACATTAATTTTTTACTTGTATGTTTTCATTATCTGGTACCAGGGTGTTTTTATATTGTAATTTCTTTTCATTCTAAATGTTTTTGAGCGTAAAAGACCCAAATCCACAACTTTTTCCTCTTCTCTGTAGCTTGTTTCATTTGAAAGCCTATCAAGAATGAAACAAATGACATGCTAGTCACTTCTTCAGCAATATTTTTATCCATAATCACTTTAAAATATTTTCTTGGGAGAGGGGGAGAATTATTGTGCTTTACTACTTATAAAGCTTATTTTCCAGTGATTCAGAAACTAACCATATTACAGATTTTTTTTCTACATCTGCTCCTTCTGAACTACATGGCAAAATTTCAGTTGTCCTTGAATTGCCTTACGAAAAATGAGAATTCATGTTTTATTTTGATGGGTTTAATATCATTGCCACAGGGTGCTCTAGAAATTAAAAATATAAATCGCTTTGAAGAACAATTCACTATCTGTTAAACACAATAGTCTAAATATAATCTTTGGCTCAGAAAGTCTGTAATTGCCAAGCACTGGCCACTCATGGGATATCCATCAGATAATTCTATTTTTTCTATGTTTTTTTAGATTCAAAGTTTAGTAACATTTGCTACACATGGTGAATCACTATTTCCATTCTGTTGTTAAAAACTCTAAGAAAAATATTAACACTAAAAAACGTCTGATAGTTGTTAGTGACCTAAATTTTCATATTCTTACTCTCCAACAGTCTTGTTATCATTCTTCAGAAAGTAAGATGTTCTTAATGGGAGTGTTACTGCTGAGCCTACACAAGTGAGGGCAGAGTAATATTCATATTTGTGGATAATATCTTCAGCGTAGATCTCTCACATTCCAATGAATCGTTCTGTGTAAACTGCATTTAATGAATACTGTACATTTGTCAGCTGTGCAATGAGAACTCTGTCTGTCCAAGCAGAGGAACTGAACCTAACTAATAATTCTATGTTAGCTGATGGAAAAAAAAAAATTATTCAGATTCGATCTCCAAACTCGTCCATAATCCATATATAAACTTTTTATGACTCTAAGAACAATTAAATACTCCTGGTTTTAATTCTTCTGTTTTGATTCCTCAGCTGATGACAAAAAACTGGGAGGAATGGCTGACACACCAGAAGGCTATGCTGCCCTTCAGCAAGACCTAAACAGACTGGAGAGTTGAGGGGGGTTGAAATTTTATGAAATACAGCAAAGGCAAGTGTAGAGCTTTGCACTTGGGAAAGAACAACCCAATGTGCCAGTATAGGTTGGGGACTGACCTGTTGGAGAGCAGTGTAGGAGAAAGGGACCTGGGAGTTCTGGTGGACAGCAGGATGCCCATGAGCCAGCAAGAGCTTGGCCAAGAAGGCCAAGGCCATCCTGGGGTATATTAGAAGGGGATGTGGCTAGTAGATCGATAGAGGTTCTTCTTCCCCTGTACTCTGTCCTGGTGAGGGCACATCTGGAATATTGTGTCCAGTTCTGGGCCTCTCAGTTCAAGAAAGACAGGGAACCACTTTAAAGAGTCCAGTGCAGAGCCACAAAGATGCTGAAGGGAGTGGAACATCTCCCTTAGGAGGAAAGGCTGAAGGAGCTGGGTCTCTTTAGCTTGGAGAAGAGGAGGCTGAGGGGTGACCTCATAAATGTTTATAAATACGTCAAGGAGGAGTGTCAGGACAGAGCCAGACTCTTCTCAGAGATGTCCAATGATAAGACATGGAGCAACAGATGCAATCTGAAGCATTGGAGGTTCCATGGAAAACTTTAGGATAAGCTTTTTCACTGTTGAGGTGACAGCACAGTGGAACAGGCTGCCGAGAGGGGTTGCGGAGTCTCCTTCTCTGGAGACGTTCAAAGCCTGCCTGGACGCGTTCTTGTGTGACCTACTGTAGATGATCCTGCTTTGGCAGGGGGATTTGACTAGATGATCTTTCGAGGTCCTTTCCAACCCCTGACATTCTGTGATTCTGTATTGCACTGTATTGGGAACGTACGTGGTGCACCTGCTGCAAACTGGAGTGTAACCTACATGTAAGACAATGTAGGCGAAGAAGACAGGATATTTTGCCTTTCCCCAGTTTCCCTTCAAGCCTCTCTATCTCCATGACCATGCCATCTGCAGTGCAACCCAAGGACACAACCAGTGCAAGACTCCCAGTGGCTGCGTCCAATTGCTGGGAAAGCCTTGGTGAGGGCAAACTATAAGTTTGTGAATTGAGAGGATGTCGCTAGAGGAGTGCTTTTTATTCTTCACCAAAATACATAATCTTCCCTACATAGAAGACGAGGGGAGAGTTATTCAGTCAAAACCTATTTGAATTTGGAACAACGTCTACCCCTGGCAACTGGAATCTTCACTGCCTTGAGATAAGTTATCAGGCTCATATCCTTTTACCATTATCTAAAAACTAGAAGGTATGCAAAACCAACTCAGTACTTAATTTGCTCAGCCTTCTCAAAGAGTTTAAAATCACTATTATTGTTGCTTAAGAGTAAGAAATCTTGTCTATCTCACTATACTTCTAAAATAAGGAGAGCTACTGCAACAAAACTGTTGCAGTTGTATCAGTTGTATCACTAACTTAATATAGTATAACTTAACATAGTATAGTTCATCATGTCATCTTATTAAAAGTGAAGAGGAAGGATGATATAACACTCATGGAGGAATGAATCTATGTAATCATCCTTTAGATAGCTGAAGCTTCTGGGGTTTTATGTGAATTTTAGAATTTTCCATGACCTCTGCTTGTAAGAGCTGTATGAAAGACATGATTTTGCTGTATAACCACCAAGAGAGTATAGTATGTATGGTATCACAAAGGACAGCACATTTCCACTTCGTTCTGGCTGTAACCAACAAGATAATATGTATTGCAGGGATTCTTTTTCTCCATTTTTTTCTCCTTTTACCATAAATCAAGAAGTGGCAGGATCTGCAAATGGATCATTAACATGAAATACAGTTCTATGTATCTGGCAGACTACTGGTTTCAGCGAGCTGGCAGGTAATTGCATTTTCCTTCTCTATCTGATGTACTGACAGATCTGTTTGTATACTTTAGTTTCAGTTGTAGTATCTGTCCCAGAAAACAAGCTCACAACCCAAGCCAAAGCAACTGTTATTTCCCTATTCTTAGTTACAAAAAGCCCTCTATTCCTCTCTGCACATGTGTTTGATTAACAGCTGAAGTTTGGCAGTAATGCTCCATCATTGTTTCACTCTGCCCCACTTGATGACTTGCAGTTACAGAATGGGTTCACCATTCCTCTTGTAGATGATGAGGAGCTGGGACTGCTGTCAAAAAGAGCACCTCTGGTGCCTGTGTCTGAGCCACTTGGGATCACAAAGAGGAACTGGTGAGCAACAGAGGTAGGATAGTCACTATTGCAGGTGACAGAGGCCCTTGTCTGCCCACCCAATTTTTCGGATAGAAAGGTTTGCTACTTACTGCGGGCTTGCATGCAAGACTTTTGTGGACAGACGACCAAGGCCTAATGCAGCCTATTAGTCTCGACTGATCTTCTGCACAGGCATCAATGATACAGGCAGGAAAGACCTGGGAACTATGAAGTGTGTCTACAGGGCTCGGAGAACGGTGTTCAATGGCATGGGGACTCAGATAATGTTGGCTTGATCATACCAGTGAGTAGGAAGGGCATCAGGAAGACTCTGCATACCTTATGGATCAACAATTTTTTGCATAGTCGGTATTTGCAGTAGAGTTTCAGGTTCTGAAACCATGGGACTCTCTTAAAGGGTTGGCATCTTCTTGGAAGAGGTGGGATCCACCTGACAAAGTGGCACAGCATTATTTTTCCCAACAGGCTGAACAAACTGGTAAGGACAGCTTCCTCAAAAAATGAGTGTGGAAGTTTTAAATGGGGTAGGCAAACCAGGAACTCGGGGTGCTGGGAACAGAAATGACAGAGTGACCAACAAAATAGGACTGAAGTTGAATTACTTCGGGCTTAAGCATATAAAGAAAGAAGTGCCTTCTGAACAGCTTTATGCAGGAAGCCCTCATGCTTTTACTGGGGAGTTAGCGCGCTTGGATGCCTCTCAGAAATACCTCCCCACTAATACATGCAGCATTTGAAATGAACAGGAGAAGCTGTACAGACTCTGTGCTTGGAGTTTTCAGGACCAGACTGGAAAATCCTTGTGCATCCTGGTCTGCATCTGATATTGTACCTATGTGCAGCAGGAACTTGAGCTACAGACTTCCTTAGGTGACTTCCAAGCTGAATGATTTGATGATTCCTGCCCACAGCTTGCACCATGTGCTTGGAGTTTTCAGGACCAGACTGGAAAATCCTTGTGCATCCTGGTCTGCATCTGATATTGTACCTGCCCACAACTTGCACCATATTAAAAAAGAAGTTAAAATACTAATGTTTTCAGATGGTCAGTCCTTCTAAAGCAATAATAACGTATAAGATTCACCTCACCTACCTAGAGTGAACTGAAAATTAGGTACTTAGTTTAAGCTTATTTTATAGCCTCTCTTTTCAATTAGTATGAGTTTCTCTATTTTCATATAAGATAATGAAGTATTTCTAAAGGATAATCCATTTTATTCTTAGATAAATATTCAAGGTACATTTCAATTATCTATTTCCTGACGTTGCCTGCGTATTTTCATCTGTTGTTGAGAGCTGGCACACCTATATTTGGCTATATGCTTAGCTTAAGCTGTCTGTTATTAAATGTAAGTACTATCCTGAATTTAAGGTGTGCTGCACACTAAGTAGCCTTAGGTAGTAACTATATCAAGGAGGTTTTCAAGTCCAAACTTGATGAAGCTTTGGGCAATCTGGTCTGACCTCAGACCTGACTCTGCTTTGAGCAGGTTTTTGGACCAGAGATTTGAATTCCCTTCCAACTTAAATAGTTTTATGAATGAATGATCAAGCAGGTGATATGGTAGTTTGTATTTCAAAGTATTCTCCAGTGAATCATTTTAAATCTCAAATCGAATCATTTCACAGTAACTTTCAAATGCTTCTTAATAATCATAAGCTTTCTGTCATTTAAAAAAATACAGAATTTTGGAGATTTTGTTTTCATGCAAGAACACCAGATTTTCTCAAACAGTGATAATAAAATGATTTTTTAAACCTATATGAAATTACTGCTTACAATATTTCTAACCGCTGTATTAGTCATTCTAAGAATAAAGTCATCTTTCATTTATTTAATAGTTAATGGCTACACTATTTCTTTTATCTCTGCTGCTTTAATGTTCATTGGGAGGAAAGAAGAATTCATTATGTCTAAATCTCTTCTCTTTGTCATTTTGTGCAATTTTAGTCAGATTTTTAGTGATAGTAACTTCATCCTAATAGATGGAAGTGAAAGTTATCCTATGCCCTTGGTTTAAAAGGTAAGAGCCTAAGTTTTATTACTGATTTGAAAAAAAAAATCTCAGTCTCAAAAATAGCCATTAAAAATAATTATTTGCCTGTTTATTTGAAGTTTTTAGGTTTTACCTTCTTTATTCTACTCAGATGTTTGGTAGAGTTTATAATGAGTCCTTCCTAGCTAAGCCTCTGGATTCAATTCATGTCCACACCTCAGTTCATGGCTTGATCAATCATATCCTGGGTTTTGACACTTTGTCCTCACAGGCGTTCTTCACTTTCTGATTTTTCCTCTTGTGTCCATACCTAATGATATAAAACCCTTAGTGGATTTTTAATAGATTTATATCTTCATATGGAACAATTTTGAAAAATAACTGTTATAGAATAATGATGCCTTTTCATAAGAGGTTATGTTGTTCTCAGCTTCCATCTTTACTTTCTAGTACACCTTTGTGAAAGTCCTTTTCAGAAATCTCTCAGTACTAGCTGTTTCAATCCAAGGCAGCAGCTCAGTGTGTTATACACCCCTTCTTAGAAGCTGTATAGCATGGTCACAACAGAGCTTAGAAAAAAATCTTTCAGGTCTTTCATCTAGTCCTGTGCTCACAGAAGTGTGAAGTTTTTGTCCACTGCTTGTAGTGACCTAAATAAAATAGTTCCTAGTAGTGTTGTTCCACATGATGGTCTGATCAAGACAAAAATTGTTCTGTGCAGAAGTGCCAAGTCAAACAAGGCTGTGAATTAAATAAATATAACCCACCCCAAATCCTTCTGTTCTCAATAGTCCTTGAATGTTCTTCCCTTAAAAAAAAAAACAGAAACAAGAATTCCTGTCACAGCTGAAGTACTCAAATCTAAACAATTTCAGCATCTCCTACTGCTAACATTTTGTCAGAGGGCAGAAGATTGAAATGATTACACAACTATTGTGCCAGCAACATTTTCCATGCAGCGGGATGAAAACAGTTTCCAAAATGAGGCATGCAAGTGACCTTCATACTTTGTCTTTCCCATTGCGCTAAAGTAATATTGATGATAGCTCTCTCTTCTAGACAATGACAAAATAACCCGAATGAAAAAGTAACTTCATCATCTTATAGATACCATAGGATTTGTCAATTTTTTTCATTAGATTTTAATCTAATGGTATAGAATTAAACTGAAATACTATGTTAACATAAGACTTTTGCTAGCATAGAAACTTAAACAATTTTTCCTTAGGCATTTCTTTTCTTAGAGTGGTGGTCAGTGGGTCCATGTCCAAGTGGAAGCTAGTGACAAGTGGAGTCCCTCAAGGATCAGTACTGGGGCCAGTCTTGTTTAACATCTTTGTTAGTGACATGGACAGTGGCACTGAGTGCACCCTCAGCAAGTTTGCCAACGACGCCAAGCTGTGTGGGGCGGCCGATACGCTGGAAGGTAGGGATGCCATCCAGAGGGACCTTGACAGGCTGGAGAGGTGGGCCCATGCCAGCCTCATGAAGTTCAACAAGACCAAGTGCAAGGTCCTCCATCTGGGTTGGGGCAATCCCCCAAGCATCGATGTAGGCTGGGCAGTGACTGGCTGGAGAGC
>NW_009706224.1:18766-32230 GCF_000703405.1 Apaloderma vittatum | reverse complement strand
ATTCCAGCTTGTACAACAGGACAAACCCTACTGTTCTTGAGCTGGTTTTGGGTTATTTCTTTAAACAATCCATGTTCCTGTCGTAAGTCCAATGGAGCAGGTTTACAGAAATCAAAACACGTGGACTGAAAAAAATTTGGTGATGACACAGTGGGAAGAATTACTAAGTTATCTGTGAATGAGTCAAGAGAATCCTACAGACCTGTCAAATTATGTCTGGAAAACAGAGTGAAAAGGAACATAGTATGTCCAGCAGAAATTTGTTTGCAGACTTCAAGTCTAAATTAAGAAAAAGCTGCTGAAACATGTAATGAAATGTTGAAGCTTGTAAAGACCAGGAAGAAAATAAGGGAAATAAACAGTAGATTATTTAGTAGATTAAAAGAAAGATATTAGCTGAGGATATCCCTACATCTATAGCAGTTTTTCAACTTACTTTCAACTGACAAAACATCAAAGAGACAAAAAACATCTTAAAGACTAACAATGTGAGATCAGTCTTTGGAAAAGGCAGGGACGAGCTCTCAGCAATCACGCTGGCAATGCAATTGCTAGCAAGTAGCACAAACTAGGTAAAGAATCTGGGTTCTGCAGTAAAAGCAAATGGCTCTTATAAGGGATGCTGAGTGTCTATTTTTCGTAGAGCTGTCATCTCCAAACTGTTTTGATTGGGCATCCCTATCAGTAAAAAAATTTTGAGTGCATTACCCCAAGCCCTGGGCCCTTGGAGTCAGTTCTTGAATCTGCTAGACTATGAAGAAGTGACCTGATTTTCTGAACTGATGTGCACCTGTTGTTTCAGCTAGGATAAAATCCAGGGTGGGCAACTCTATCGGAGACACTGTAAGACCTGACACAAAAAATGCAACTAAACAGTTGATTGTTATGAACTCAGACAACATGCCTGAAGAGTAGCTGCTGTATGATATTGTTTCTCTGACACACTGGTGGTCTTTTTCTTTGAACTACCTCAAGGAGAGGTTTATTATTTCTACGATTATGGCCTCGTGCTGACAGGGTGCTCTGCATCGCAAAGGCAATGTTGTGTGTTCTGTCTTAAAGTGCATAGGCTGCAGGCCCTGAAGAAGATAATGGGAATTTTGCTTGCTGGCTTCAACAGATTCAAAACACAGCTTTTTCTCTAGAGCAGATGCAGTACACTAGGGAATGAGTAAAACAGTAAGATTGGTGCCTTCAGACAAAATCAAACTTTCAGTGCTTAGGTGCCCACTTCTTAAATTGATTAAAAGTCCCCTGCCTTACTTAGGGCAGATGTTTGTGTTGTCGGAGTCTATGGAGAAAGGAAAATGATTTCTGCTGACATATAACAGTTTGGACACAAAAAGAACAGTTCTTTGAAAGTGCTATTTCCATCTGGTTTTAAATGAGATATTGAACCTTTCATTAGAACACTGTCTAATGATCTAAAATGCTAAATCCTGCACTGAGCAAAAGTAGCATCACTCAGCCTGTTGACTAGTACAGGTTTTACAATTTAGGGTTCAGAATCAATAAATTTTTACATGTTGGAAGTTCTTTGCCTGGATGCAATCCTGTGTAATGTGCTCTAGGCAATCTTGCTCTAGCAGCGGGGTTAAACTTGATGATGTCTAGAGATCCCTTCCAACTCCGATTATTCTGTGACTCTGATTCTTTCTATGCTTTTCTAGTCTTAGAAGTGTAGAATTTATAAATTTTCAGTATGATTTGAAAAATGTAGTACTTCATGAATTTTTTTCTTTGTTTAATCAAAGTCATGTCTTTTTTTAGTTGTATGATGGTATTTTCAATGTTTATCAATAACATAATTTCTTTTTAAATGCCAGCTATCCACAAAGTGCATTTAACTGATTTCAAGGAACCCTTTTTAGCTATTGCAGTCTGGGAGATCAGCCCATCAGGTAGCAGAAACTTAATTTCCAGAGTGGTTATGTGCATAGAGCTAAGGCTGAAAAATATTTTTTTGTCTTTCCTGTGTGTCAGGAATGAGAAAGAATATTGGTACTTAGTAAGATTTCTCATTTGTCTAGATTAGTAAAGGAAATTGTATCTGTATTTGCTTTTCTGACTAAACTTCTGTTTTCCTGATCAGGAGCTTGAAAATCCATTGCAAATCAAGAATTTTCTCACTTATTGAGCACCATGTAATTTCAGAAAGATTACTGTAATCCATCAGATTCATGCTTATTCTTTGGATTAACAAATTTAGCTAAAATCTGATTTTTTGTCCGATTTTATTTCCACTCCAGGAGTTTGCAGGGGTGTGTGGATTCAGATCAAAGACTTAAACTGAAAAGCAGGAAATGTGACCTTTAATGCAACTTCTTAAATTTTAATTTGCTAAAGAAATGCAATTTTATTTTGGTGTTCACCATTGGCCTCTTTTTTTCTGAATACATCCAGGCTAGTATGTTAAGTATGATACTGCTCCTGACCAGAAGGATATACTATACTGGTACCAGTTTGAATCAAGCAGTGGTGTAATTTAATGTGCACACATTAGGATCCTAATTTTTACATTTTATTGTGCTAGAAAATCGTGAGTTCGTTTTTATTAGAAGATTAATTTGTGCCAAGATCTAATTGGATTGAAATTGGAATTCAATTACAATCCACAAATAGCTTTAATTTTTTTATTAGTTATCTATCCAGACTGTTAAAAGTAATTTTACTTATAGCTCAAGAAAATATTTTTAATGAAATATAAGTCTAGAAAAATCCAACCATACTTAGGGAATTGAACAGATTGTTTCTGTTTGTTCATGTCTTTCAGTGTTTTAAACTAGTTTAATTTACATTATCACACCTTATTTTTCTTAATCTTTTGTAAAAGAAAAATGATCTTTCTTGTTTTCTCAACTCCCAGTTGGTTTCTCAGATTTCAGTGAACAAGTCTTTGAACTGAACTAGTTGAATAAATCAAAACATCTCCCTGTACTAAATAAAAAGGCTCCTGTGTCAAAATAAAGTTCCTGTTTTAACAAGTCACAAATCTAGAAGTTTAGACAATGGGTTTAGTGGTGCTAACTGAGAACCTGTGTTGCTTACTCTTTTCAAGTTAAATTTTAAACAAAGTATTTAAAAAATAATTTTTTATTATTAGGGAATATGCTTCTGCACTTCAGCTGCACTAGTTTACAGTCTGACAGAAGTTTAAACTGCAGATAATAGTAGCTTATTCTACATGTCCTGTCACTGCAAAAGCCACAGGACATATAGAATACAGCCAGAGCAGTGGCTGGTGGCTGATGAAAGGAGCAGGTACCAAATAGTTTTCATGTATACATATTGCTCTGAAAACAGTAAAAATATAATCTCCATCCTACTATTGGTGGAAGATAGGTGTTCGTAATTCCATTATAGGCTTTTGGCCTGGAAGCGAGTGTGTTTTCTTCTAAACTAACTCTATTTCACCCCCACTGTGCCCACCCCGTGACAGAGCATGAGAATAGTCTTTGGAATTCCATCTCACATTAAAAGTCTTGGTTTGCCCCAAAATTAGGTTAGAATTAGGATGCAGGGATCCAGGTAATAAATGGTACAAGTGCTGCAAAACCCCAGCTTATAAAACCAGCCCAGAACTGCTTTCTCCAGTGTCTTTTCATCTTCAGCTATTCATAAAAGGGATCAAATTGATGCATACCAAGGGGGAGCTGGCTCATGTGCTTTTACTGTACAGCCTGCATTCTTCTTTGCTTTGTGTCACCTTCCAGGTCATCCTCTTGGGTTATTGTAATACAGCCAGCTGAATTTAGCTTTATTTTCTCTCCTTAAATCTGTACTGCCAAACAGTTTATAGAAGGTCCTGACATGGGAGTATGCATGGAGTAATCCCAGCTGACGGGTGATTCACCCTCTGCCTCACGCTAAAGTGTCTGTGCCCCTATACATGTGGTGCCTGCCTGGTACCGTGAGCTGCCTGTTCCTTCCTTCTGTGCCTCGGTTTTGTCCAGACAGTGTCTTACTGCTTCCAGGGCTGTGTGCTCCCAGTATCTACCACTGGTGTCTTTTTTTGCCCAGCTCTCTTTAACCTGTCTCGTTTAATGCCTGGAGCTCTTTTCAGTGAGCTATTCAGTCAGCAAAATTTACAAGTATATATCGCTTTCCCTTAAGCATTTCCCCTCTGTGCATTTAAAAGGGGTTTGAAGGAAATCAAGCTGGTGGTTCTTGCTCTTTTTATGATGAATAAATGCCTCCCACTCACAAAAATATGTTCTCCCCTCCCTGTCTTCTCCCAGGGAAGAAGTGTGTTTCCTTTGCTATGTTCCCTACGGAAGGGCTTTTTGCAGGAGTGGAACAGAAACAGGGACCTTTCACCACCCTCTGTAAAACACGGAGATGTTCAAGTTCTTCTCCTAAATAACAAAAATTCTTTTTTGTCGTTTTTACCCTCGCCTGTGCTTAGAAACAGAGCAAACTTACATCTCTCTAATTCTGCTCATGAGGAGGAACAGGAGGTCTCCCTTCCCCTAAAATTCCTCGCAGAGGGTGCTAAGGGGCAACCCTCGGGGCCGAAAGAGCTCGCCCCGGCCGGCCGAGGCGGCTGGGTTCTGCTGTTCCAGGCAGTGGCCACCGAGGGGCACCAAAACCTCACGGTTGGGCCGGGAGGGTCCGTCTGCGCCGCACGCCCGGCGGCTCCGCGGAAGAGCTGCGGGAGGCGGCGGGACCTTCACTCAGCGACTGTCCCCAGGCGGGACCTCCCTTACCTTGCTGAGGGCCAGGTTGAAGGCAGGGCTGGTGGAAGATGTTTGGGACAGCCTGATCTTGCACTATATCTGAATTTAACAGAACAAATTAATGCTGGCTACTCTGAGGACCAGTGCGCACTGAAAGGTGCAGTGGAGAGCTTGGAAATTCAGTCTAGTGGACTGCTTCCATTAAAGGCCACCATTTCACTAAAGAAAGGTCTAGGAAAGCCTTAGTCTGCCCACTGCCTTCAGCTTAGCATACAGCAGCTAGCTCCATGGCAAGGCAGGATGAGTTACTGGTGGATGGCCGTGTTACCCAAGGTGGCAAAGGAATCCTGGAATACAGTTTCAACCTTTGACTATATAGCTGGGAGAGGCAACTAGTCATGCCCTTGCTTTACACCAGAGAAAGGTTATGTAGAAGACAAGCTAACATAACATGTATCGATAAAGGGCCTATTTATTGCGTGAAAAACATTGAGTGCTTAGCCTCCACTACTGATGTTCTGTCTTCAGTGAAGTTGGCCGGACTGTGCAGCTCAGAACATTGATATTCCTGCTTGTGTTGGGGAAAACGCTAAGCTCAGAGCTGGCTTTAGCCGTGTGTACTCTTGGGTGTCTCAGATCTGCTCTGTGGTTCATGAGGAAGTCTGGAGGTACTAGAGAACGCACACATCCCTCGGTGCTAGTAGAGAGACTAAAAAGTAGCTGGCATGTTTGTGAGAAAGAGACTTGACAGTTGTGGTTATTTTGTGTGTTGAAGAGCATGTACTCATAGGTGCTTACAGAGAACTTTGCTTAACTCAGGCAAGGTTGTGAATGACTTCCTGTGACTTTTCAAAGGAGGCCTGCCTGCTGTTTGTCTTGCTTTTTGCCTCAATGGAAGGTTTTGTTCCTGAACCCTTGCTGTATAGCCATATAGTAAAGGTGGGCATGCAAATGATGAGCATTTGACCGCAGCAGAGTCTTTTTCATAGAGTCCCTGAATTCCTTCATTTCTTGAGGAAACAGCCAAAAGCTGCAGAGACTATAGCACTGAGGTTTAAGAAGGATAGGCTGGGGCTTCAGGCTTACTACAGGAGCCGTCTGATAAGACCAATTTTCATAGTTTCGAGGTCCCCCCTGAAACCAAGAAATTGAGAAACATGTTGAAAGATTACAGTCCATAGTTCTGTATTCAGGGGATGAATCTGGCAGCAAACTCTTTGGCTGTCTGATGTGTGAACTCCAGTACCCTGCAGACCTGTAGTATCTTTCTCAGAGAACCCCAAAGTACCTTGATATGTTTTTAAATGTCCCACTGTCCTATAAGCTGGCTCAGAGTCGTAAGTCCTGAACTGACAGATGGGGGGTCTCAAAGCATAGAACTGGGTTACACGATTGTTGCAAGGTCATACTAGTTTATCAGCTTCTGTTTGCTGGCTTAAAACTTTAAAGGTTTCACAAAGCTTCAGAGCTGAAATCTCTTTCAGTTCCCTGGATCTGTGATTTTTGCCTTTACTTTTTCTTTATGTAAACCAATTAAATCTCTTATGGGCAGACTTCCCTGTTTGTAGAAGATCAGATAATCTAACCCATGGTGGGAAGAGACTTCCAAAGCTGTACATACTAGACAAAAATCCTGCCGAGTCTTATGTAGTTTATTTAACCTTTGCAGAACTTGACATGTGCAAAAAGTATTTTTGCCCTGTATCTGAAAAGTACAGTGTGCTTGTGTATCACATGAGGATCCATAGGCTTTTCCAGTCCATTAGTTACCATACAAGAATGTTAACATCTAAAATGAGAAAACCCTTTTAAATGATCAAGTCAAGGGTCTTAGGAAATCTTGGAATTACGGATACTAGCTTTTGTTCCATTTGGGTATTTCTTCCCTATTTCAAGGACTGTGAGATAATCTGAAGAAGATTCACCCTGGGTATGGAGCAGAAGCCAGCTAGGAGGGCTGAAATTTCCTACTAATATTGTTTGATGGTGCCTTTGGAAGTGACTACTATTTCCTCTTTTCCGCTTCTCCCATTTCTATCCATGCTGTGACTGCATGCTGCCCTGCCTTTGTATGCCAGGAGTCAAAAAAGAACAAGGGAGTAATGTAAAATCTGCTATGGAAGTCAGTTGCTAAAGAATAGGGATATAATTAATGCCAGTCAACATAGCTTTGTAGAAACTAGGTCTTGTCAAACAAACTTAATCTCAAGAATGTAATCTCAAAGAATGGATTGTTAAAAGCAATTGTGTAGATGTGATGTACTTATACTTTCATAAAGCATTTGACTTAGTACTGCATGATAGTCTGGCTAAAATTTTAGTATTATGCGATATCAGTAAAGTGCCTGTTAAATGGAGTAAGTACTGGCTAGCGAAGGGATCTCAAAGGCATCATTTGTGGGAAGTATCGCTGAATGAGAGTGTCCAGGGGATTTGGCAAGAACTGATACCAAGTTCAATGCTATTCAACAGGTTTGGCCGTGATTTGGAAGTAACTATAAACCATAGCTAAGTTTTAAGCTTTGAAATGTCACACGATAGGGAAATAAATAATGAGAAAAACTTTATATAAGGTGATTAGCATAATGAGGAAAGCTAATTCTAACAAAGCATGTATTAGCAGTCATATGGAAAATAATACACTAGAGAGTGAGTATGGTATCTTGCAGCCCTCCATTCTGTAGCTATATATTAAAAAAAGGCTATTGCATTCCTTGAAGTTGATCACAGGAGCAGGAAGCGATTTTTTACCTATATGTATGGCACTGACAGACAGATCACAGGATCTTGGAATGTGTTGGGCTGGAATGGACCTTTAAAGGTCTAGTCCAACCCCCTTGCAGGGAGCAGGGACATCTTTAACTAGATCAGGTTGCTCAAAGCCCCATCAAGCCCAGCCTTGAATGTCTCCAGGGATGCGACCTCCACCACCTCCCTAGGCAACCTGTTCTTGTATTTCACTGCCTTTTAGCATATAGCTCTAGTATAGAGTTTTTAAAGGAAGATGGAAAAAATGAAGAGAGCACAGCAGAGGAACCAGGATGACTTGGAATGAGCAAATAGAGCTCAGCTTGTTTAGTTTCAAAAATGTTCATAAGTGACTTAGTGTAGAATTAACTTCATGGAGAAAAAAAATGCAAGGTGCACTTTTTTCCTCACCATAATCAGAGGACCCTTTCACAACAAGAGGAACCAATATCTGGAAGGTAGGGCTGTTTATATTAAAGCTGCTAGTGTAGGTTGTATTAAAAATACATTTCTTTCAACAGAAAAATGAATATTGTAAAGACTAGCAAGGATGTTTTCTGTTTTGCACATCCTCAGTATCTAACAAGTGTCTTAATGAAAGAGTCATTTTAACTCATTACTGTTGTGCCCAAAGTGTTATTCTGTGGCCTGAACTGTAAAGAACGGGCATCCACATGGTCTCTCTGCCCTTAAGTATGACTCTGTGAAACGAACAACATACTGAAAAGATTCTGGTTGACTAAGCATCACTTTTGTCCTCATGTCCTCCTGAGGTTGTATGCAACCCTGCTGTGTGTCTCTCATTCTTCCATCTTGTGCTCCCAAGCCATGAATGTATTTCTGGCTATGAGAAGAAGCCTGGTAACAGCTTACACCATATTTCCAACCTGCCGTCTTCAGTCACCTTGTCACATCAGGCCACCCTGCTGTATCCCAATCTCATTTTCTGGCCCCTCAAGCTACATGTAGGACTGTTGACTTTTCTAAAGAGTTTGCTTGGTCCATACTGCTCTAGGTCTCTCTTCCTCAACCAAGAATGCAAGTAGGCTATTTTTGACCTTCTCTACTCTAAGAGTCAACAGGGCAAGCTATGGGCAATGAAAAAGGTGCTAAGAGAGTCTCAGTAAGTCCAAGTAGGAAAAAGCTCTGCTGTGTCCTCTTTGCACCTATGGGTTTCCAGATTGAACGGAGAGAACATATTTGAATTACTGAGAGGCTTTGCATTAATATTAATAGGCAAAGATGGGAACAGCCAAAACGGCACAAGAAGATACAGGATACGGGGCAGAAAGAACCACATGAGGAGGCTGAGGGGAGGTCTTTACAGTAAGATTACCTAATAGAAGATTTGAGGAGACTATGGAAAACTGTTTGCAGCCAAAGCTGCTGTTTTGAATACCCAGAGACTTATGTGTCCCCCTCATGAAAGAACTGAAGCACTATGCTGTTTCTTTCTCATAATGGAAATGGACATGGGCTTATGTCCTCTCCTCCTTTTTTGTGCCTCCAATGGACCTGGATTTGCTGAGCTGAGGCAATAGCTGATCCCACTGTAAAAACTCGTGCTCCTTTCCTGGCAGTACCCCTGCATTCCCACAGAGGCTGTGGCCAGGGTCAGCGACCCTTGCAACCGCTTTTGCCCTTTACCCTTGCCGTCTTTCTCTGTAATGGCACTGCCACTGATTTAATAGCATTAATGTTTAAACCTTTCTTAGATCATTCTACTTCCACTGGCCCTCCTCTTTCATCTTAATTTGCCTGGAAGAAATGCAGCTCTTTCTTGCTGTTTGCTAATGAACCTGCCTATAGCAACTTTACAGTTGGCAAGGGAAGTGATGTTTCTGTGGCAGAAAGCAAGGTCTACAAGAGTCTCTGGGGACCAAGACTTTATCTCTGATATGTTTAATTGTCTCAAATCCAATGCATTATATTGTGACTTGTATTTTTTTTTCGAATTCCACATGTGATTAAATTGAGCACTCTGTGAAGCTTTGTCAGAGGAAAAGAAAAATCTCTGGCTTGTACTATAGACGGTACCTAGGTGGTCAGGATTCTTGTGTGGAACACTGCAAATATTTTCTGGAGCAAATCTGAGCTGGACTTTTCTGCAGGCTAGTGCCATGGCAGCTGTAGGACTGAGCCCTTGCCAAAGAAGCACTTATTAATTCACACAAAGTTTAAAAGTTCCAACAGGAAACACTGTTCCCAGAAGAAGTAATTACACCAATCAAGGCATTTAGCTATGCTGGGGAAGAGCCAAGTTCAAGTCTCAGATCCAGAAAAGCACACCAGAAAAGTACACCAGGAACTTGAGCCCAAATCTCTTATATCCCATGTAGGTCTCTTACATGCAGGCTTATTTGTTGCCCCATGCAAATTAGAGATCCCTCCCTAGCAAAGGTTTCCTTCCTCAGGACAGTGAGTTCCTGCAAACCCTGTAAGTTTCAGAAAAATTGAGTATTTCCCAACAAAGCTGGTTCTGCCAAAGACAGAAGGAAAAAAAGAAGAAAAACCCATGAGCAGTTCTGTGGATTAGGTGTTGACAAGTAGGTAGAGAGGCAAATGTTAGGGAGATCATTAGATAGCTTCCTGAGCATGGACAGACTTGCAGCAGCTCTTATGAGGTCTTGCAAGTGTCTTTCATACTTGAGCTGTAGTGTGTGGCAAGTGAAAGAATTATACTTGGAATAATAGGGAGGATTGGCAGGTTTGCATCATTCTCTTCTGAATGCAGTGCATGCCTGCAAAATGCCACACACCCCTTTCCTTTGCCTATTTCCTTTTGGTGTGGAGGAGGAATGGAGCTGTTGATTGATGTGTGGTGCTTTCATGCACAGATGTGAACTTTGGGGTTTTGGTCTGTATGGAAGCAAGTCCTGCCATTACATTTACTCTACTTTTCCTGCTTTCGGTGCCATTGTTTCAGATACGTGGCCACTTTTCCTCTCCGGTCATTTGGACCAGGACTGCTAATCAGTGCTATCAAAAGAGATCTAACTAGATCTTTGATTGATCACCTTCCGCTTCCTAGAATTATTGGTGTGCTTGCTTATAACTCGAAAGGTTTGTTCCTTCCAGACACTTGGTATTGCTTCCTGTAAGTGCAAGTTCGCTTGTACAGCACTGGTTTTTACGCAGTTCCTACTGCTTGGAAAGCATTCTCAAATAGCTGTTTGGCCTTTGGAGTGAGTTTGTCCTAGTCTGTTGCCAGTGGACATCTGGATCAGAATCACAGCTGGTGTTGACTGGCCCCCTTGACAGTAGTCTTGGCAAAGAAGCCAGGGCTTGAATGATGAACAGTCCGTTAGATAATTAGAAGCTACTGCAGCAACTTGCAGTCAAGGAGCCTAAAGAAATAGATGCAGAGGGTCCTCTTGCACTCCTAGAAGTAATAACTCCAAAGGGATAAAGTTGGCTCTGGAAAAGTTTCCTTTTCTCTGAGAGACACCTCTGGGTATATTGCAAGATTTTGCTGAGTTTTCTGACCAACTGCATTGCACTCCTGGTGGGGCTTGCAAAGCCAGGAGGCCTGTAGGAGACAGGCCTGGATACTTCTGTGTCTTCTTCACTATCCATATAATGGTTGTTTCACTGCATAGTCTTCTATTGGTAGTTGAGGAAATAGAGGGGATGAAGCTGGACTCAGGATGGCAGGACTGGCAGCTGGGCAAAGCTTCTCTTTCTCCAGGTTGCTTGTGATGGCTTTTGGATAACAAGTCAGTAAGTGCCAGCTGCATGGTGCAGTTTTTTCAATGAAATTGCAGCATTTTTGGAAAATTTTTGAGCGTATCAGGAAGGGAATTGTAATCCTACCTCCTGACTCTTTCTTTAGATGGAGTCTTTACTTTTTTAGCTCTAACATTTAAGCTGAGATTTAAGATATCTTTCTTGTCCCAGTTGAGAACAAAAGAGTGAAGAGGTTTATAAATCTGAAAATATGACATTGAACTTGTTCTTCTTCTAAGGAAACAAAGGAGCTGGGAATTGATGACAGCATCTCTATTCAACTTTTTTTCAATTTTGCTAATTTTTTTAGCAACCAACAGCAACCTCTTTCATTTCCCCTCTTCTCTTTCTTGTCTGTGAAAGTGAACAAGATTCACAGCTGTCCTTATATTCTTACAGCATTTTGAAGTTAACACTGTACAATGAAGCTGGATTTTCTTTAAATAGTTCCTCTTGGTGAAGACATTCCTAAACTAAAGGTGTTTGTGTCATTTGCTTTCTACTCATCTGATACAGTGTGATGAAAAATAAATTCTCTAGTCACCAACAGCATTTGTCTGAATGGCCCTGAATGAGGCTTTGGGGTGGAGTGTTTTAAGCATTCCTCTGCAAAATCAGAATGCTTATGCTTGTGCTGTGTTTGAACTGTTTCACAGTCCAGAATCAATCTGAACAAACTAAGGAGATTATTACTGTTTGGTAACATGCAGAAATCCTGATCCAGAAGGAGACCTGACTAACAGGCCTGAAATTTATTGAGAATCAAAGGTCAGGATGCTTGTGTGCATTATGAATTGGTAAATGAATGACAAATGTTATGAATAAGAGTCTTCCTGCTTCAAGGTGGGCGATAGGTACTTGCTAGAGGTGATTCAGATGAGGCTGCCTGGTGACTGCTCTCCAAGGAGATTCTTGTTCAAGCAGCAGGTGCTGAGAGTGTAGGACAGGACAGGGGTCTGGGAGGAACACGGCTGTTCCTCAGCTTGATAGTAAACAGGCTGCCTAGGAACAGATTTCTTGTCCCAAGTGCTTCATTTTGGTGAGGATGGAGGACTGGCTTTGGGATTCAAAAATCCTTGCTGGTGTATGTATGCAGAGGTGGAATTAAATCCCTTTTGCGTCCAGACTGTACTTTAAGAACTTGATTCAATCTTCCACTAAAGAGGCAAAATAACCCACTAGTACGTTTTCTGCCCAGAGACAATAAAAGTCATTTTATGCTTTTGTTCTAAAGAGAACCTTCATTCTTTTCTTCATGCTACATCTGTTACCCAGAAGTAGGTGTCAACAAGTAGGCCTGGCCATCAGATGCCACCTACGTTGTTTAGATCCTTCTGTCTAGGAGGCTATCCATGCAAGAAGACTATATGGTAACTTGCTTGTGTTTAATGGAGGTAAATTACTTGAAAATGTGAGAAATAATAATGTCCTAAGTGTAGCTCTATGTCACTTGTTCAGAAAAGCAGGTTGTGGCAATGAAAAACTTTTTTCTCCTATGTTTTAGTGTTTCTGCAATCTTTAGCTATGTGTCTATTAAGCTAGGCATTGGCTATAGAAGTGGAATAGCACCTTGTTCCTATGACTGTGTTGTCCTTCAAGGTTGTTGAGAAGAAGTCGGTAATTATCAAGTGGTAACATGAGCACTGGGTCAATTCTGTGGAAGTGGGCATTTCAAAACTTTATTTTTTCACTTCATCAATTGAAAAGCACTTTGTGTTTGCCTGACACCAGTTGTACTATACACTCTGGTAGCTCCCAATCATTCCTCCAAGAACAGAGTATCTGCGATAATCTTATATTTCATCCTATTCCGTTTCAAACCCTCAGCCTCCAAATACTTCTGCCTTTCCACATGGTGTGCTGGAAATGGTCTTTCCAAACTTCTTTACCAAGCTTTGGATGTTTCTGATCACTTTCAACACTTGTGTCTTCTTATGAAGGCATTAATGTAGGATGTTGAAGTTCTACAAGGAAATGGCAATAATGACTCAGCTGCAGTTTATTATTCTACTCTGAATCTCCTCTTTATTCCCTTTTTTTTCCTCCCCATCACTTTATATGTGTACATGACCTTATTAATTGGGTACTGCTGACTTGAGAAATTGTATTTCCTCCTGGAGAAAGATTGCACCTTCGCCCGTTTCAGTGATAAACCTAGAAAGCTGGACAAAGTAAATAGAGCATAATGCCCAGTGTGAGATTATAATGAATAATGAAGTTCCTTCTTAGTTGCTTTAGCAACTCAGTTTTACTGAGATTTCCACAGCATCTTCTGAGATGCCAAAGGTAAGGCACTGGTACAAAATAATGCTGC
>NW_009706224.1:9660-18735 GCF_000703405.1 Apaloderma vittatum | reverse complement strand
CACACCCAACTCTGTAAAAAAAAAAAAAAAAAAAAAAGTTTAAAGCCAGCTAAGAAACGGTATTTTGGAGCTACAAGTAGAAGGGTTTTGTGCCTTCTCCTGCTACTCTAATCTCCCCTGGCTAACCTGATTTAAACAGCCATCTCTGAATTTATTCTTCCCTTGCTAAGTTCCTTCTGAATCTTTCTTCCTCTCATGTTTTTATCCCACTGTCCTCATGCTTCAGTGCAGTGCCATGGAGAGAGAGGTTTCTTTTGCTATTTGGAGAACTTCCTGGCCAGTTGCAGCCTTTTGGAGGGAGTTAAAGTGGCCTGTAAATTATATGTTGGAAGGTGTTTTCATCAATTTTATGTTTTATTAATCCCCCAGCCTCTAGCATGCTCTCAACTTTATATGGAGATCACAGATGATGAACTAAAGATACAAAGGATGGGGTTGGTCTTGAAATGTTCTATCTATCATGGCTGTCTTCTCCTCACTACTTCTTAGTTTTATGGCTTCCTTGTGTCTGAAAAATATTTATTAACACCATCACCTCCTCTTGTTTGATGTCTAACTGTTTTCACAGCTGTTGTAGTGCAGTTTTCTATCTGCATCACTTCTGTGCTACATTTGTTTCCTTTGCTGATAGTTTTGTCTGAAATAGAAACTGCTAATGGATTTCTCCAAAGTGAAGACTTCAAACTCCACATAATCATCTCCCAAAATGAACATACTTTCGTTGTTTCAGTGACCAATGTTAGAGACATTGTTTTTACTTTAATTGATGGTCTACAACAAGGGAGTTAAACAGATTTCAGGACTGTAGTTCAAACAGATATCTGAGTGGTGGAAATCCGATGAGAAACTCTGACTGTCGGTGAGTTCTTGGGGAAAGGTCACTGTTGAAATAAGTTCCCTTCAGCACTCAAAGGACTGCAGTGACGGAGTTTGCGTATTTCAAGATTCCAGAACATAAAGAGCTCAGTTTAGAAATGGTGTATCTAAATCAGCCATAAAAGACAAAGTTCATGGCACTTGCCTGAGTTCACAAAGAAAGTCAGTATTGGAGACGGAGTGTTGTGACTGGATACTTTCACTCTGACTCTGTGCCTCCAGTATAGAAGTGCATAACTGTCCAATCTTGTCTCTGTGGTGCAGAGCTGATATGACTAGCAGTGCTTCCGTGTTCCCAGCAAACTGCTAGTGGGGACCTCTAACTGGGCAAAATCTGCACCGTCCAACCCTATGGAAGCTAACTGCAAGCTGAATGATTTGATGATTGTACTGTTATCTGTATTATATTCCACTATGAAAGGGATTAAAATATTATGTTGTCACATCTGATCCTCTGAAATGCTACCAGTCATTTGACCAGCATCACTTTTTGTGCACATAGAATATTTTTCACACATGGATCTTGCTGATTTCCCCTCATTCCTGATTCTCTCTGCTGATTGTCACATATCATTTCAAGAGCTAACCCCATCTCTGACTGCAGCTATTCGTTATCAGCCCCTTTGCCTTTACCACTTCCATTTGTAATTTAAACACCCTAATTTAATAGGTTTGTCTCATTATTTTGATTAATCATATTAACTCATATTAATTAAGAGATGGATTTAGGTAATGACAGAGGTTAATGGAATCAGTTTTCACTTTCCCCTGGTTTTTCAGGGAAGGGGGGACACAGGGGTAGGAGGGGAAAATAAAAAGAGAGACTAGAAAGAGTGAAAAAGAGAAACTGTTGGGGGGGAAATCTCAGTTAGCAATCAGAAATTCCCTGCTAATTGAATGTCTGATTTTATTAATGATGAAATTTATAAAGGTCCTTAAGAAAAGAAAAGAATTTAGCCAGTTCAGCAGTTAAGTGTGAATATTAACTAACTCCAAGATAAAAGTTGAAATATCCATTTTCTTTTCTTTTCTCTAGTTCTTTAAATAAAAAGCTCTCTTTGACACTTCATCCCATTAGAGCTTCAGCTTCCTTTGCTATCCATGGCTAAATGGCTGGAGACTGTGCAGAGAATGTAATGTTCTGGATGGTTTAAGAAATGCTGACCTTGGAGGGCAGGAAGTTAATACATGGGTCATCACAGTGCTTATTTTCCTTGATGCTTGCTTTCTGATGATGCTTTGGTAAGTGGAAGAAGGATTCCAGCTCTGCCCTATGCTCTCTCTCTACTCTATCACACTTGTTTCCCTGAGGCTCAAGAAAAAACGAACTGCAAACCAAGTGTCAGATTCAGACTGAACTTTATGTTGCTGCTGTGAGCTGCATTTCCATCTCAACAAAGGCACGGTGAATCCTTTGCTCATCGGAATCCCTCCAAGACAGGATCTCATGGTTATTACTCCTAGGCATGTCCAGCAGTAGGCTGCTCCTAATTTGTCTCTTTTTTTAATGTGTACCAGTGCTACATAGGCATAAAATCACATTTGAGGAAGGGAATTCTTTATAGCCCTACTGCCCTCATGCAAATGACAGCATGAGGACGAGTCAGTGGAAAGCTCTTCCGTCCTGCGCTCCACAACACTCCAACTTCCTTGCTTCAGTGCACGTTTGCAGAGCCAGCCATTGTGGAGCTGAAGCTGGCTGGTAGGGAATTGTGGGGTAGCAATACCAGACTCCAGAGCAAGCAGTTAACCTTCTTCTTACTTGTTTTTGGAGACAATGGTAACGTTCCAGTGTAACATTTTTGTGACAAGGGTAACAGTATACAAAATATATGGTATGGGAAGAAAAACTGTTACTCAAACCCTAAATAAACAAATATGAACAAAGCCTGTGTACCGGTTGTCATGAATCTAAATCAAAAAGGATTAGAACAAGAAAGTTGCTTTGTGAACAAACTATTAGCAACAAAGTATTTAACTGTGAGGGAAACTGACGTCTTTGTAGATACTGGTTCAGTAAATGTTGCTGTTGACATGTAGTACTCACAGGCAACTTGTGAAAGGTACCCAGTAAGGTCTGTAAAACACTGTTCTAGTTTGAAGTGTAATGCACTATCAGCCCAGAGATTATTTGGTAATAAATTATAAAGGAAAACACTAAGAACACAGTGAACATTTCCTGTGAGGTATTTGGGGAAATATTTTTTAAGTGTGACCAACTGTCGTCATTGTGCTTATGTTAACTCAGTAGAATATGTCATCTCTGGAAGGACACACAGTACGTCTTGATTATCCAAATTTTGTGACTGCAATACAGTTCCTTCCTCTGAGCTACTTTAAGCTAAAGTTTGCAACATAGACAGTCTCATGTGAGTTTTTAATTTCATCCAACTCAAGCCCTTATATGTAACTTGACTGCCACTCAGAAGAAATTTTAATATAAGTTCCAGAAGTTGATTACTTTTCAGTGATCTGTGATTAAAATAGCAGAACTCTAAAGTGGAATTTTTCCACAATCAGTATTTCAGAGTGGAAGAACAAAACAAATTTCAGTTCAAAAGGCACTAGAGCAGTTGAAATCTGATAAGATTGGCTGACTTCTTTGTGACTTTGATGAGAACATAAAAAAAAATTTTTGCTTTTGCAACAATGTTTCATAACAGGTAGAAAGATACCACGTTTCAAGATTATTGGCAACTTGAGAATGTTCACAGTCTGTTTCAATGATGTAGAAAACACTATAAAATCAGCATCCTTTTTTTTGTGGTTGTTTTGTTTCATCTTTGCTTAATATAAGCACAAGCCAACTAGGGAATGATTTCTACACAAAATCACAGTCGACCTGAACAGTGGAGAGCCATGAACTCCAGTTGGTGTTCCCAGTCTAATATCTTTTGGCTTCCATATAGTAGTATAAGCATGTAGTAGTTGCATTTAAAAAGTACAGTGCTCAGATGACAGAGAATTCTTGGTGTGTGACATTAAGGGACTTCAGAAACAGATGACTGGAAGCATCTAAATGCAGCCTGACATTATGAAATGACCCAACGAAATTTCACTAAATTGGGAATTAGAACAATATGACTGGCAGTGTGTTTTTGTTCAGAGAGCTAAGGTCTTGTTCAATCAGGGAAAGCCTCTCAGGCAGACTTTGTCTCTGTGGAGTCTCCTTGCACTGTTACCGACCCATCACAGTTGCTTCTCTACCTGGGAATATTCCTGAAACTCCAGCCTCTGAAATCCTGCATTCCCTTGAAGAGTTCTCATTTTATTAAAAGCATACAAAGCTTTTATCCCTGCAGAAAAGCTTGAAACAGTAGAATGTTAAAAGTTCAGAAAATGTAAAAGCCTGACAGGAAATCCAACACATGGGTATGCATATATATGTATATCTAAATGTATATATAAAAGATAACAGTACCTCATGATGTTTTAAGACAGTTTGGGGATGATTTTTGAACCTGACTCAAACCTCAAGTTTTTCATTTTGCAAAACTGTCAATGATTTCAGTCAGGGTTCAGATGGACAGAGGATACCAGATATAACATTTTCATTGATAGATTGAGAGGACTGGACTTTTTGGAGACCTTTAGTGGATACTGTTTGAATTAACATCTGTCTAAATGGCAAGTTTCAATAAAAGAGCTTGACTTTGATGTCTAGGATTTTTCATACTCCTTCATTTAAGTATGAGGTACAGATTATTTTATTAACAGTAGACATACAACCAGAGATTTGCATACCATGAGGAAGTACTAAATAGGCAAGAGAGTTGTAATACTAACATCTAACTAAAATTAAAGATTAAAAAATAGGTGCACAGAAAAAATTTTTAGATACCCTATTTTTCTCAAAAAAGCCACATTAGTTTAATTCTGATTTTACCTGTGTTGAATTTACACCAGACAAAAGACAATGGAGTTGCTTCAGAGTGTGCAGTGGCATGAAGTTAGAACTGAATCCTGTATCTTAAAATACTACGTGTAAGCGTATATACACTTCTTTGTGGGTGCACTGTATCTCTTTGTCTATGCATATTCAAGTGTATATATTTCACAGCTGCTGTCGGCATCATTCACTTCCAAAACCAGCATGCATTCATTTTCATAACTTTTTGTTCTATTACAATATTAATGGGACTATCAATGGGAAAGGACAAGAGAAGCATTTTTAATGTTTATCTGACAGTTGCAAATTTCACTTGAGGTTGTTTACTGGGATCTGATTGTTGGCAAAGAGGAGTAGGAAAGGCAGCAAGATGAATGGGATCACAGGAAGAAGAGATGTATTTATGTGTCCTCTTAGCACCATCTAAGAGTAATAAAAAGTCCTGTCTTACCCTTCCTTTAACAAGTCTTAAATTTCAAAGAGAAAAAAAAAAAGAGGGATTGTTTTAATTAACTTCTATTTAATCCAGGTGGCCTGTTCAAAGTGAAACACATTGCATTTAGATATGTGAAAACTAGATGGTCTCAGTGTATATGTTTATTCTCATCCAACATATTTTCCCTAATGGGAAAAGTGCCTGGAAATAAAAGAGTTTGTGGACTTGTGGATGAACCTGCCATGTGATGTCAAACTATGTACCAAATTGCTGTCAGAGCTTGCATTTTTTGACCTTCAGTAGTAGGACTACCCTAACTGAGGCTTATTTGTTATGGGGAGAGCTGAACCTTTTCCCAGTTTTGCTCTGCAGTTTTACAGACCCTGAGTTTTAGAGATCTGGACATACTACCTCTGGATTTTCTGTGCTGTACACATCACCTCAGACAAAAAAACCCCACCAAACAAATAAAATCAATAGACAATCTTAGAATTGTGCTTGTCTTTTTTTTTTGTTTATGCTTTAAAATGTTTAAGTATCAGTTTTTCAACTAGAGATGCAAAGAGTCTAACTTTTGGCCAGACAATGTTTAAGATCAGAATCAAAAATTTATAGACCATAGGTAACAACAACAACAAAAAAGTAGAATGATAGCCTAAGAGTATTGGGTTCAGCTCTAGTCACCTCTGTCACAGATTACTGCAGAAAGATAAGAATTTCAGTTTCATCTGAGGGAAGATCTTTGGAGAAAAGCTTGGAAGTGTGAAGGGAAGGTTTAATTTTCCCTTCAAAAGGAAATCCAAAATACCTGGCTATGTAGATTTGAATTGTTAAATGCTTCTTCCTGGGAATTACATCTCACGTGTTTTTTTTTTTCTTCTCACTAGGATGAGTTTTTTTGCGAATTATGTCTCCTTTGATGTACCTTGACTGCCCTACTGAAAAGCTTTGGTGAGAACTTAGACCACCACTGCAGAACGCTGTGGCAGATCTTTTATCTTTTTTAAAATGAAAAATACGAAGTTTCCATAGGAAGCAGAAACATTCCCCAAAATTGTAATTATGTCAAAGGTAATTAATTTGGGGGAAGGCTTGGAAGAACTTTCAGTCATCAGTATGAAAATAATTATTGGCATAGTGCATGAATTCTTGTTGTTTTGAAAGATCAGAGTGATGAAACAATGTTTGGAAAGGTATAGATACAAAACTCTTGGAAAGGAAATCAATCAGCCATACAAAATCAGGTTCTCAGCTGCAGTGGATGGTTTCTATTATTTGCTGTCTTTTGGCAAAGCAGTTCTCAGCCAGAGCGAGACTGCTTTGTCTTGTGCTGAAGTAGTGAGTTAGAAATACACAATTCACATGTAGTGCACAGGAATAACAGCTTGGATGGGTAAAGAACGAATTTAACAGTGAGCTGATCAATGAAATCAGTGACTTCTCAGAGATGTTTTTTGTGAGCCTTGCTGATCTGTGAGCATTTGGGCTTTCTTTTCTTACATACGGTTCTGCCTTGTCTGGATCTCTTTCTTCCCAGTTCTGTGGACTGGGGAGAGTTGTGCAGGCAGACAGCATGCAGTAAAGCACAGTCCAGCTGCTTTGAAAAATGCCTTGTGGCAGTGAGAGGAGATGGGAAAATCCTTCATTGCTGCCTGTGCTGGGGATCCTGGAGAGACACAGAGAGATTGGTGGAGTCCACACATCACTGCCTGGTAACTCCACTCACTGTTTTTCAATTAGCAGGGCTAATTTCTATTCGGTGTTAGGTTTGGGTTAATTGCAGTTACATTTTTTTTTTGTTAGGCTAATTACAGCTGGCTATTCCCTGTTGTCACTGCCACCAAAAGAGGGGTCTGATTCCAGCCCTGTTTCCTCCCTGCAAAATGCAAATTCAGACTTGGGCTATGGCAGTCTGGACCAGTGCTTTTTTAAAAAGCCAATGGGGAAGCATGTCTTCATTGCCTAAGGCTTCCCAGCACTTTTAAAGCAATCTAGAATGGTGTGTCCCTGCTCAGAGATGCTCCTATATACTTTACATAACGGGCAGTATAGGCTTAGCTGTTCATTGACCTCTGGGCTCCACATGCAGCTCTCACCTACAGGGTCACTGATAGCTAGCTGCCTTAAAGAAGCTGGAGTCTCCTTATTTGGAGGGCCTCTGCAGGAAAAGAAGACCCCGACCCTTTAATTTAATAGTGAAATTGTTGATGCAGCATCCCACATCTATTAACTGACTGTTGGAGCAAAAACCACTGTAATTTCTCCCAGATTTGGTGTAGACTGGCCTTTGGATTCCAGTTCCTTGTAGTGTGACAGCCTCAGCAAGCTACCACCATAAAAGTAGCGTCAGCAGGCCTTTATCTTCTGTCTGCATTTATGCTGTGAAATGTGACTACATTGCTGATTGATGGGGGGATCACTGAGTAACAACTCTGCTATTCTGGAATTAATAAAGGAACTCTCACCTGTCCCTACTGGGAGGACGGCACTGGAGGGAGGTGTACACAAGATGAGAAGTGGGTGGTCAACTACAGCTGAGACCTACAAAGTTGTACAAACTAGTGAATAAGTCTCTAGATTTCATTTGATGCTATGTGAAGACCAGAAGGAAAGACTCTTAAGCTGAATTTAGCAGTAGAATTTTTTTCTCAATGGATGCTGTGGTAGACCAAGAATATAAATGAGATTAGGTATTCAAGTCTATTGATGACTAGTAAATTGAATACTTTTAACGTAGCCTTTGGCCTTATGACCTCCTTAAAGGACTGGATGCTAGAAAACTACCTGAGGAGGTGACCTCTTTCCCAAGCCTCTGGTGCTAGCTATTGGTGAAACAAGATATTTGATGGACCTTACATCTGTCTATTCTTACCAACTTGGTAATACACATTTTGCTATGACAATCAACGTAAGCTGTAACCTTAAGAATGATGGGTAGTTAGTAACGTTAAAAGCTATGACGCGATCTTACAGCAACTCTTCTCCAGTCTTTCTTGCTCTATCCTTGCAGCTCTTGGGGCAAAAGTCCAGTTTCCTACATTCTAACAAGTTAATGAGTACTAGAGCCTACATGGGAAGCCCAGGTCCTGCTCTCAGAATTGCTGGTAGGGATTTGCTTAAATGATTATGCAAGTCTGTTCTGAACTAATATCCTGCACTGATCTCTGACTATGCTGTGCTTGTAAGATTGCAGTATTTCAGAGAGAGTTTAAGGCTGAGGTCCTTTCATGTTGATGCAAGAGCTGATGTTAATGTCGTTGTTCTAGAATTTGACAAATGTGTTAATTATATTCCATGTTCTTTAAGTGCGGTTACTGCAATACTGTTCGCTTTCTGTTGTGACTGTTGCTGCATGAGTTGTGAAGTAATCTGACATATATCTGTTTTAGAGATGACAGTGTTTTAAAGAGAGGGGAAATGATTCCTATATATGAATTCCAATGTTTTTTTTGAAATGAAACACTACATGTGCCTGGAAGTAGTAGATAATAAGCCTTCTTTCAAACTCCATTTGAGCAACAGCAGCCATCTCAGTGTTTTGTACACATTTGTGAAGTAAACCAGTTGGTATTTAGAAAAAGCATGTATCCTGTATCAAAATTGTAAGATATAAAATGAAGCAACTGAGGGCAAAGCTTCCCTAGATCCCTTCCCTGTTGTCGACAATCCTAAATAAGTTAAAATTTGAAATCTGGTGTCCATTGATGGGCTTGCCTCTTAATATTCAGTCTTGTTCCTGTGACATACATGGCTTGGAAAGGAAGAAATTTTGGAGCATAATTTTTTTCCAGAAATCACACACCTCTTTTGCCTGCCTGCTTGGAAAGAATGTAAATGTGAGTGTGTTTCCTGGTGTTTGTCCAGGTGATAGCCT
>NW_009706224.1:917-9629 GCF_000703405.1 Apaloderma vittatum | reverse complement strand
ATTCCACCGAACGGCCACCTGTCCGCCTGTAATAAATGATGGCTATAAAGGGAAGTGATCGCAGCTATGATACAGCCAGAGGCATTTGTTTATATTCTTATAATATGTATCAGATTGAATAGAAATTATCACTTAGAATTGACAAATGGAGAGTGAAGATAGTTGGTGGGTATGAGGAATCTCAGCTAGAGCTGGGCCAGCTGCAGACCTTCTTCAGTGAAAGCTGTCTGCTGAATGCAGCTGCCGAGTGAGCCAGTGATTAATGGCGAAGCTGTAGGCTTGCTTGTGTTAATGATCCACATACAATCATTTAGGTTGAAAAAGACCATTAAGATCATGGAGTCCAACCATAAACCTAACACTGCCAAGTCCACCACTAAGCCATGTCCCTAAGTGCCACATCTATCTGTCTTTTAAATACCTCCAGGGATGGTCCCTGGGCAACCTGTTCCAATGCTTGAGAGCTATATCTTTGTATAGCAGCACGCAGTCAGTAAAGCCTCTTGGTGTTTCTGGGAAAAGATCCTGATGGGTAGAGGCTGCCAGTTTGGGGATGAAGTATGTGACTAAGTAAATGGGGGTCGAAGTAGAGAAGTATTCTTGGGCACTTCTGCCGTACTACTGATATGTGGATTTGCCCCTCACATTTTACGTATGTACAAGACCAGGATTACTGACCCTAAACAGAGCACACTCAGCTTGATGCAGAAGTGCTATTATATGCTACTGTAACAATAATAGTGTTGTGTGAACAGGGGAAAGGGGTATTGCTTGGATCTCTTTCAGATCAAAGGTCTGCCTTACGTAACTGAGTTCCTGAATGGCTGCTACTATTTTCTTCCTCTTGTCTCTGTGTAGTCACAGCACTCCCTCTTCTGGATCTAGGAGCTGAGTATGCCCAAGTGAGAAGCCTAAGAACAGATTAAGGGGCTGGAGAGAAAGCCAGGTGCACTGAATCTGCAAACTAGCTTAGTATTTTAAGCTTCCACTAGCATTTGATCCTTCCTGGCAAGTTTTGGGAGGGATACTGGAACTAAAGGAAAGCAGTTTCTCAAGACAAGATACCATCTCTGTGGCTTAGCATAAATTTAAAACTAGACTGGACAAATCTCTAGAAAATATGCATTTGGCAGAAGCAGTGAATTATATGCCCTGCGTGAACTATTTGTCAGGAGAGCTTTTCGGATTATGTGTGTGAAGGCCCATTCCTGCAGGTATCTGTAGTGATCTGCCATGTTCTTATTTGCTGTCTTATTTGGAGGTGGGATTGTGGAAAGAAATGAAGTAGGAGTGGGTAAGGAAGTGAAGTGCAGGAGTGAGTGCTGCATGCAGGTCAGTTCCATCCATTGTGCTTGCCCCCCATTTTGGTATAAAGAAATAAAGATAGCATCATCTATAGATATTTTGTAGAAGAAAAAATTCTGGAACATGCAGCAAGCTGTAGCATAGAGTTTAATGTCTTCCCATTCACTTGTTCCCCTCTGAAAATGATCCGTATAGGCCCAGACACCAAAGGTGTCTGTCTCTGAGACTATGGGATACCGAGCTGGCCTGAAAGCTCCGTATGAGAGAGGCCTGTCACATAGCTACTGGCAGGAGTGGCAATAGCTTAGTTATAAGCTGTCTTTGTGCTCTTCTTTCTGTTTACTAAAGTGCTGCCTTGTGCCTGGTAAGAGGTTACCCTCTAATTCTTGGAGTCTTGCCCTAAATCTGTCTTTTCAGTTTGGTAGAAAACATATGTCCCAAATCTCTGAGAACTCATTACTCTAGCTGGATGATAAGTTCAGGGAGTGCTGCCAGTCAACCCTGTGCAAGGACTTTCAACCTGGAAAGGAATGCTCTCTCTTTCAATTTTCTGCCCAGATACTGAATAGTACTTGGGAAAGGGTTATACATGAATTGGTAATTCAAAACAACATAACAAAAAACATTTTATGGAAGCATCAGCTTCTTCCTAACCTGTTAGTTCTACTGATGGCTGTTACTGTGTTTCCCCACCAGCAGAGAAAGCTATTGGATAAAATGAACTCACATTTTTCTTATGCTGCTAACAGCTCAAATGCAAATGGTACTTTGTCTGGATTGCATGGGACAAAAAACTGTTCTGACTGCAAATCCACTGGCTTTGGCTTGCTTCCCTGGCTTAAATTTCATTTCACACCTCATGTTTGTGCAGTGCAAAGGCTTCTCTCCAGAGATCTGGCTTAGATCGAGCATACTACTCTACTCACTGCTGCCTCGTCTTGGTAGGACAGACAGTTCCTTGCATAAGTTCATAAATCACAAAACGCCAGATGTGATCAATACATCCCTTCCATATTGAAATATGAATAATCAGCTTGCCTGAGCAAGTAGGAGACCAAATGTGGTACATATATACCCCAAATCCTGTTATGTCTATCAATATGTTTCTTTTACAGATTTTGTCACAGATGCTGGCACTGTAAATACTCCAGAGCAGTAATTTTGATGTGTTTCTGCTTGTGAAGCATCATTCAACAATAGGATATTGTTTTTATCCCTGTGCTTAGAGTTATGTGCTTGTTTTAGCTTTAATGTCACAACTGTGGGCTTGTATTCCTAGTTCTGTCACTGACTCCTGTGTCCTGGAGAACTCGCTACTGGTCTCTGTGCTGCAGCACAGCACATTGTCCTCTGGGACGGCAATACTTTCTTCTGAAACCATTCCACGGTTTTCAGGCAAGAACCACCCCTTAAGCAATGCTTTGTGAATAAAAAGCTAGACTGAATGATAACTGAGAAACTAAAAAATTTCCTGGTTTCTTAATATATTTTTGTTTAGAAAAATTAAACTGTCCTTCTTGTAAAGCTTGCAAAAGCAGAACTTTGACACTTGTTTTAAACCTGAAAGTCCTTACGGTAAGAAAAAACTCGAACACTGCCTTAGCTTTACCACGCTTTCTCCGAGCATTACATTGTTCAGTTCTTGTCCTCTCTTAATCCAGAGAACCACAGAATGATGTCTTGAGGGGGAATTTAAGGCAATCTGAATTTATCTCTTGAGTCTGGTACTGCGAAGAGGAAGTGATGAATAAAGTGCTTATAACTTTTCTTAGATAAATGCCACTTTATCATGGTATCATAAATGAAGACTGTGCAGTTTTATCAATTAAAATTATGTACTGTCCACAATTAGGTGCTATCTCCTAAATATATTTGTTGGCAGGTGCTGGCACATACCTATAATTGCCATGTGTGATGGGGTGGAAGAGATGTCTTTAAAAAACCCCATAAAATAATAAAAATACATAACAACAATGAATCCCTCTTGTTTTTTGGTGGCTCAGTTTCTGATGTCTGATGGAACGTTATTGATCTGAAGGCCAGTGCTGTTGCATTCACATGACTGGTATTTAAATAATAACTTCATTTGCTGCCACTTCAGTATAGCCGTGCTTACCCACTTTAAAGCTTAACTGAGGATTATTTTACATGTTCTTACTTTGTGCTCTGGTAACCAATGTTGAAAGTGCCTAATGCCATGTTCATTTGGGAACACTGACTTTCATTCAGAGTTATGTTTGAGCTACAGAAACACTCAAATAGAAAGAGATAACAGGCAGTGACAATATCTCAACAGTGTATAGTGCTAAATTCATTAAACACTGTGAATTCATATTAGTAAATTTATGCAAGATACAGATGACCATGATATATATTGACTATGTATCATAGAATCATAGAATGGCCTAGGCTGGAAGGGACCTTAGAGATCATCTAGTCCAACCTCCCTGTCATGGGCAGGGACGCCTCTCAACTAGATCAGGCTACTCAAGGCTCCGTCCAACTTGGCCTTGAACACCTCCAGGGAGGGAGCATCCACAATGTCTCTAGGCAATTTATTCCAAAGTCTTGCCACCCTCGTACTGAAGAATTTCTTCCTAAAATCCAATCTAAATCTATTCTCCTTCAACTCAAACCCATTTCCCCTTGTCCTATCAGTGGACGCTCTTGTAAAAAGTCCCTCCCCAGCCTTCCTGTAGGTTCCCTTCAGGTACTGGAAGGCAGCTATTGGGTCCCCCCGAAGTCTTCTCTTTTCAAGACTAAACAAGCTCAGCACCTGCAGCCTGTCCTGGTTGCAGAGGTGCTCCAGCCCCTGGATCATCTTTGTGGCCCTCCTCTGAACATGCTGCAACAAATCTATGTCCCTCTTATGGTGGGGACACTAGAACTGGACGCATTATTCGAGGTGGAGTCTCACAAGACCAACCTACAATGTCCTTTCAAGTAACTGTAGAGCATGATGAGGTCCCCCCTCAGCCCCCTCTTCGTCAGACTAAACAGTCCCAGCTCCCTCAATCGTTCCTTGTAAGATTTATTCTGCAGGCCCTTCACCAGCTTTGTTGCCCTCTTGTGCACTTTCGCCAACCCCTCAATATGTCTCCTATACTGAGGTGCCCCAAACTGAACACAATACTCGAGGTGCAGCTTCACCAGTGCTGAGTACAGAGGGATAGTTTATCTATATAGGTCTCCTGGTGTTTTTGCCTGATTTCTTCCTTCTAGGGATGCAGTGCCTTTGAGCTTGGAGGAGATGATCCTTGAAAGTCCACCAGGTTTCTTGGGCTCCCAGTTCGTCCAGGGCTTTATCCCGTGGCACACTACCAAGGAGGTTCCTGAAGAGGCAAAAGTCAGCTCTTCTGAAATCAAGGGTATCAAACTTGCTGAGCTTCCCCCTCTTAGCTGCCCTTAGGATCTCAAACTCCACCATCTCACGGTCACTGCAGCCAAGGTTACCCACAAGCTTAACATTACCCACCAGCCCTTCCATATTGAGGAGAACGAGGTCTAACATGGCACCTCTCCTCCTTGGTTCCTCTGTCACTTGGATAAGGAAGTTATCATCAATGCATTCCAGGAACCTCCTGGATTGTTTTTCCCTGCCGTGTTGTTTTGCCAATTGATGTCGGGGTGATTAAAATCCCCCCAGGGCTTGTGAACAAGCAGCAACTCCTATCTGCTTATGAAGGGCCTCGTCCACATGGTCCTCCTGATTGGGTGGTCTGTAGCACAGCCCCACTGTAAAGTCTCCTGCCCTTCCTTTCACCCTGGTCCACAGGCACTTGGTCCTTTCGTCATCACTTGCCAGGTGGAGCTCTGTGCATTCTAACTGTTCATTGACATAGAGGGCAACACCCCCTCCTTGTTTCTCATGCCTGTCCTTCCTAATCAGTTTATACCCTTCTAGCAATGTAGCTGCAACCTGAGAATTTTCATAGCTACAAAGGCTTTCCCCTAGCACAAACTGCTCTGTTTTGGGTTTGGGTTTTCTATTTCTAACCAGGACTTCGGTATATAGAATCCCTGCCTTTACTCCAGTCTGGAAAGTCCTCCCTATTTCATCAGCACAGATGTATGAAAAAAGCTGTGGAGAATGAGAGGAATTGAAAAGTATCAAATTAGTGTATAGAGGATACAGTCAGTGAAGCTAAAAGTAAGTGTGAGCTGATAAAAGGTGTTACAGTGCTAGTGAGAAGAAAGAGGATGAGCATGGTTCCTCAGCATGTTTCCTAGTGAACAGTATCTTAACTCTGCTTTTGGTAAGGAAATTTGTCTTCTCTATCCTCACTGACAGGATCCATGGGAACTATGTGTGAGGAGTGCACCCGTTCTCAGTAAAATCCACACGCGTAATTAAATTGGATTTATTTAAGAAATGAAAGCTCCTCCAAGCTTACAAGGTCTGGTATCGGTTGAGAAGAGCGGCTACTACACTACATGCAACCCTTAACAAAAGAATAGTGATCCAGATCATAAATGCACTCAGCTGTATAAAGGTGAGGACTCTCAACCTCAAGGAGTCACGTTGGCTGGTGTCCCAAACCAAGGGCAAGACTAAGCCCAACTGCAGGACCTGCTGCTCCAAAGGGGCAGCTCCAACATGTGCCCAGCAGGACCCCGTTTTAAAGCTCAGTCAAATCTGAGCTGTGGTCAGTCAAAGCCATCTCAGCCTCCCATTGGCTACCAGCCAACTTCCTGGGTGTACCCTTAGGCTGGTGGGCTAGACCCAAACTAGCCAGAAACTTCCAACAGTTTCTCTGAAATCTGCCCAGCAACCGCTGTGAGGAGAAGCAGCTCATATTAGGGGGATGCGCCTGCCACACTATGACAATGTGAAGCACCTGTAAAAGTTTGAACAAGAATTTATGTAGCTTAGTGTCTTGTTTGATAATGGCACTAGTGTGTATTTCTGGGAGGAACAGCAGTGTTTGATAACCCTTCAGTTCCTGAGACAGAGGTTTCATATTAACTACTATGATGAAAGGTCCTTACAAAGACCTTTGTAAGCCTAGGCTGAACAATATGTAATAAAGCAAGAGGAGGAGCAGAATGAGATCTTCTCTCGATCCCTGAAATGTACACAAAAGTGTAACCAAAATACCTTCAGCCAGCTCCAGAATAGCTTGTAGGGCAGCAGTGTGCTGGCTGTTTTAAGGAACTCAGATTAAAATTATGAAGATTAAAAATGCAAAGCTCCTCATTTAAAATTGGTGAGAAGGAGTTAAGTGAAGCCCTGTGGCCTGGAAGAAGGGAGGACCAGAAAATACCATTTGTATAGGGCATTGTTTTAGACCGAGGAGCTCTTGTTTGTTTGATAATAGGATTTAAAGCACAGCAGGAACTTGTTTTGACTCCAGAGTATGAAGGAATATTTATGTGTGAGTGATGGGGCTGAAGATGTACAGAGGAGAAGGAATAGCACTGTACATGAAGCACAGGATCTTGCAGACTGTTCTTGATTGTACACGTTGTAGGCCCAAAGAAGAACAGACTGTGCACAATCTAACCAATCTCAGCGGGCTCAGACATGATTCCTGGCAAGCTGATGCTACTTAGAAAGAACCCTGGCGTCTATTTTGAAGAAAAAAATAAATCAGAAAGCCATCGCTTGTTAGAGAAAATTATCAAAGTATTAGCATAGTGTGTGGGATTTCCTCTTTTTTTACAAGATTATTACTTGCTGTCGCTCCTCTACCTTTTAAGGAGAATCGGGGATTTGAGTTGTTTGGTCGGTTTTGCATGTGTGCTGTTGTGCTCTTCTTGCTTTTTCCTGCTGGTATCTTTCTCTGTATCTCAGCCTTCCAGGCCGATGTATACCTGCAAAATGAATGTGAAGGTGTGGAGCTCTGGCAAAAGGCCATCCCCTCTCCCCTCTTTACACCCATAGCATGTGCCAAATAGGTTAAGAATCAATCAAGAGGACTACTACAGAAATAATAGCGCTGGCATTATCTCTGGTCCTCCTACTCCCCTGGGGCTCCCTGTGCAGAATTTATGCATTGTTGTCAACAGGATGGTGATCCTACCTCCTCCTGTGGTGCTTGGCAAAATGGTCCCCTTAAGTGATGTTAAGACTTTTATCTAGCTCAGGAGGCTTTTTTCCCCTTCCACTGTCACAGCTGTGTACTTATTCTGAAATTTCAGTCTAGAAGGTGGTGTTTTACTCTGTTGTGGTAGGTAGGGCACAAAGGGACCTTGGAGCACTGAGGTTTTCCTTCCTTTCTTTCCCTTAAAGATCCTGCATGCAGCTGACTGACTTTTAACAGGGATAATTACCTTCCCTGTAGCTTTCCACTAAGGAACCACCATGTGTTTTCCATGGGTTAATGAATTAAGTACCCCATGTGACATTGGTCTCTTTCATTATGACTGTTCCAGGTGGATGAAGGAAACTAACCATTAGGATGAGAACTGAAAACAACTAGTTGGACTAGCTCCGTCCACTAAGCAAATGTGTACAATCACTCTGAGCTGGATGCTTTTGGGTCCTGACTTGCAGCCACTAGCTCATGACACTAGGTGATGCTTTCTGTTCTCCTTGCCTCTTTCCTTTTCACTTTAGCTCTTCCTTCTGCCCACCTGAACCAATTCCAAAAGGAAAGAGCTAGTAACACAGCAACTCGGGGTGGGAATCTTTCCACTGCACTCCCTCTCCACCCCCACTCCTGTCCATACAAGATTGATAATGAAACCGATACCTTTCACCGGCGTAATTTTCATATTTAATGAGCGTGACTCAGAAACTATTACATTAATTAGTCAAATCCCACAAACCGTTAATGGTGCACACAGTAATTAATATTGTATTCAATTAAAAGCTGACCTGTTTCAGGTGCCTTCCCCTGGTTTGGGGAGCACTTTGCAGACAGCGTATGTTCCAGTGCCTGAGGCCAAGCCTTTTATTTTGTTTCAGTGGTGGGCAAGGGAGGTATTCTTTTTTTCCTGTTTTGCTTTTATGGGTTTTTCTCCATGAACATATGCTGTATTCCCCCCCCCCCCATCTCTGAATGTGGCTGTTCTCACTATACAGACAACCTGCTTGCTGTGATTTATGGGTTAGCACAGTGCGGGGCTCACAGACTGGAAAATTTCCAGTTTACACAAGAATTCCCTGAAAAATGAGCTTGGTTAATTTATTTCTTTCATTAACGAGTTTGAACTGTGAGATAATCTTTCTGAAATCCACTACCCTTGCCTTCAAACACCCTGGGAAACAAAAAGGTCCCCTGTTCTGCTTCCACAGGGCTCACATTCACACTTTAACTAGCTATGGACAAAGATGTGATCAAAACTTACTTCTGAAACTTCTTTAAACAGGTAAATTTTTTTCTTACCTGAAGGTGTGGGGTGGAGGTCCTACATCCTGTTGTTAATGCTTCAGACCTGCTTCTATTGAGTTCTCTCACTGCT
>NW_009706224.1:0-886 GCF_000703405.1 Apaloderma vittatum | reverse complement strand
GTGCCCTCTGGAAGCCTGTGGGGTTGCTGCTCTTTGGTTCTGTGAGAGCAAGGTGCGGTCTTTAAGCTAAGCCTCTGTGTCATAGTGGCCCCCTCCTTTTCAGCAGTGGTTCACTGGTTGCCTAAGATCCACAGACCATATCAAGTAGCTTCCTGGGCTGTTTCCTCCTGTTCAGTAGGAGGGGAGGAGTTGTACGTAAGTCCAGTCCTGAAGCTCTTATCTTCTGATGTGATTTTAGGACCCCTGAATCCAGTGACCTTGCAACTGGGAGTTGTTCTTTCCTTTTTCCCCTGTTGCCCCGGTCACAGTTTTGGTCTGTTTCTAAGTGCTCTACAATGCATCTGTTCCATACTGAAGGGCTTAGAATAAACCAGCTAATCCCTTCAGGAGATTCAGATACCTTCTAGGATTCTCTCTGATTTTCCCATGTTCTGACATACAAGAGGGCAGTACTGCATACAGCCCTAAACCCTCTCACCAGAGTTAAATAAAGAGGAGTTATTGTCACCCATCTGTTTCATAGAAGTTGTGTCTGAAATATTAAATTAATATTAATATTTATTAGTAATATTAAAACAAAATTTGTAATAAAATCACCATACTTGCTTCCGAACAACTTGGTATCTGCTTGACCAAAGGCTTCTCCATTGAATCACTGCTCTCTAACTAGATCTCTTGGTTTCTGTTGCCGTAATACATTATTTTCCCCTACAGATAAATATGTTGCTATTCATACTGAGTTTCTCCAGAACAGAAGGGAGAAATATGCTCTAGTCTTGACAGTATGCTATCGTTACAAATTGTTTGGATGAGAAACACGTGAAATATCACTGTAATTTCTTCCTAAATTACTTTAGTCATCTTTTGAGAAAAAAAGGTATGCTTT
>NW_009706223.1:336-3093 GCF_000703405.1 Apaloderma vittatum | reverse complement strand
TCTGTGTGTGACTAACAATGAAGCTTATGTTGGTTGTGTAAGACTGTCTAACCAAAGCCACATAATAGGTACTAACCTGCAGAGTGATCTTTCTTTAGCTAAAAGCAAGGTGGGGAAATGAGCTGCCTTTTGCTTTGTTAGAAGCATGTGATTAAGGACTAAAATAGATCGGGAGACTCCCTTGCACTCTTCGTCAGCCCTGGCTAAACTGTGAGAAGAATTCAATTGAGCAAACATCACCAGATGTTCCCACATTCAAAGTTTTGTAAGGTTGTTTATTTAATAGTATAAAAGCTGGACCCTCTTGCAGCAAGTTCGGAAACCTCACCTACGAGTGGACGCACTGCGTAGGACTTCCCAACTGTCGGGAGGGTTCTCCAGAGACCTTGCTGCAACAGGAGCTCCCCAGAGACTGCGGGTCTGGATGATTTAGGGCGATTGGTGATGGGGACTGTAGGTACGCGTGTCTGAAAACACAGACGTCTCATGGTATTACTGCCTGGCCTTGTGTGCTCGACAAGCAGCACACCCACCCTGAGATAACAGAGGCCTGGGAAACTTGTGTTTGATAGAATTTATTGTTGTGGGGAGGGTTTTGTTCTGATCTTTTTCATTCATATTTAACGATCTCACCTGAAGTGCTGCCTAAGGGGTGTGATTCATGGAGTTGTTTTATTGATTGGAATATTGATAACATTGATTATATTGGGATGTATTTTAAAATGTTTCATGATAGTAGTTAAATGTTTTATGCGTGGAGTCTGGCTTGTTCAAAAACAAAAAGGGGGAATTGTGGGATATTTAGAGAACCGCAGACGTGTTTCGAACAAGCCAGACGGCCTGTTTTTAGACAAGTTTTAGGCCTCGCTTGACAAGAGTTTGTGAAGGACACTGTGAAGGTCACTAGCTGTGAGAATATGCTGAAGCAAACAAAAAGAAGGAGCTGTGACTGGTGTACATGACTGAAAACAGAAGCAAATCCAGGATGCAGGTGGGGAGAAACAGGAGCGTGATCAGCAGCAAAGAGCGAATCAGCAAAAGGAAAACAGCGCGTGGACAGGAGCATGGACTGCGTGTGCTTGTTGTTAATAGCCAATCCATAGAGAGCATTTAGAAAACA
This sequence comes from Apaloderma vittatum, assembly GCF_000703405.1. Lineage (NCBI taxonomy): Eukaryota > Metazoa > Chordata > Aves > Trogoniformes > Trogonidae > Apaloderma > Apaloderma vittatum. The sequence goes on along the minus strand of NW_009706223.1, from coordinate 1,973 downwards.
AGGATGTTGTGAACTGTAGATTAACCGCGTTAGTCCGTTAATAAAGTGGCATTTGCTTGATCACATTGATCGTCAGCCGTGTCCATGACTGCCGTGTCAACATATTCCCTGTCAACACTGAGAGTGGAGAAACTGTTCCCAGCACATGTTTATATTAACACCTTCTGCGTCTGAGTTTCACATCAAAATAGAGCCGAGAGCAAGGAAGGCTGAGGAGGTTGGACAAAGGCCACTTCCGTTGCTCTCAAGCAATGTCCACCGTTGGTAGCACTTCCCTCACATCTTCCTTGCTTCTGAGGTGGCCAGGTCTTTCTGGGGTGTAAAATGATGTAACATCATGGCCCTCCAAGTGCCAGACCCCAACCGACACACAGAGACCCAGAGCACAGCCAAGGGAAGCCAATGTCATTCCTATGTGATACCTTCATCAGCTTCTCCAGCGACATAATTGGCTTGGCAGATGAGTAGAGATTACGTAGATATCAGTAAAGCTTTTGACACTATCTCCCATAAAATCCTCACTGAGAACCTGGGGCAACGCAGGATGGACCAGTAGGCAGTGAGGTGAATTGAAAACTGTCTGAATAATGACGCTTTCCTGGAAATGAGTGAAAATGTGGCTGCCAATGGGAAGTAAGAAATTGGTTTCTTCTTCACCTTGATGTTCACAGGCACTTTGCTTTACCTATTAAAGCGTCTTTATCTCAAATCATTGATTCTGTCATTTTACCCTTCCAATGCTCTCCCACTTCCCACTGGGAAGAAGTGAACAAGAGGCTGTGTGGGGTTGCATCGAGAAGGCCGTAGGTGAAAGGAATGACATCTGTGCCTAAATCAGAACTTGGGAAGGGGAGTGATGGTTAGTGAGGATTCATTGGACAGTGTGAGACCTGAGCATGAGGCAAACAGAACGGGCTGAGGTGGGGAGCGAGATGGTTTTGGCTGTGACGGAGTTAATTTATGTAATGGCAGCTCATTTGGGGTGGTGTTCAGGATTGGTGCTGGAAGTGGTGTTGATAACGCCCCAGTGCTTTAGCTCTTGCTGAGCAGTACTTGGAGAGCATCCAGCTTTTTCTGTTCCTCACCCTGTCTTGCCTGTGAGTAGCTTTCAAGGCTTCTGGCTAGGATGGCCACTAAACACTGGCAGATGGTCTGTAAGCTCTCCCTCCCCAAAGGGGAAGGAAAAAGGGAATGAGGCAGAGATACTTACAGATTGGAAAAGAAAATTAAACCAGCTTTAATAAAATGATAATAGTACTGATAAGAGGATCCTGAAAATAATATATACAAAAATATAAAAATTCAGTGTTGAACCCGGCTCTCCCTGCCTCGATATCCACCCCCACTGGTGCTGCAGAGCCAGCGGCAATGTGGCAGCCCCAGGCTCAGCGGCAGAGGAGAGATGGATACAGGGGCTGGATTCGGGAACTCGGGATTGGGATCAAAGGCAGAAGATCAGACGGAGCCTTCCTCAGATGCTGGATAGTAAAGAAGAGGATTTAACACCCATGTTCCCTCGGCTTTACACCGAGCATGAGGTATCTGGAATGGAATACTCTTGCTGATCACCTGTCCTGTCTGTTTTGCCCCGAAGGTTTGACCTTTCACTTCCTTGTGAGCTTTTTCCATCCCGGCAC
>NW_009706223.1:0-226 GCF_000703405.1 Apaloderma vittatum | reverse complement strand
AGCAGCAGGCACTGTCTGCACAGACACGCTGCTCCCTTCAGAAAGTGCCGCCTCTTAGGAAAGACTGAGCTGGAAAGTAAAAGCCACGGAACACTGGTTCTGTTCAACTCCATCCAGGAGAGCTGTTCGCTGACAATTACTCTGGTGCAGCTGCTCCCAGGTGCCTACACCTTCATGCACTACACTGAGAAGATCGCCTTTCCTGATGGAAATGTTGTTAGAGATG
>NW_009706222.1:48639-100068 GCF_000703405.1 Apaloderma vittatum | reverse complement strand
CTAACCCAGGAAGGGTTCTTCAAAAGTTCAAGGATTTTCCCGTCCTGGACTTTATACAAAAAAAAGCGAAACTGCACGGCTGGACGCTCACCCTTCGTTACAGTCACCGGCTGCCCGAAGCAGTTAGAAATAATCGCAAGTTTGGCCCGAGGAGCGGGAGAGCAGGCGAGAGGCTGTGCGGGCACCGTCAGGAATGCGCGGTCGGTCGAGGCCAGAGCGCTCCGAGAGCTCCGGTGCCAAACGAGCTCCCATCCCGCTTCGCCCGGGCTGCTCTCTGCGTCCCAGCCCAGGAGATACCGTTTTTGGATGCCCACTCGGTGCTGCCGCTGTGCTCTGTAGAGCCTTCATCCTTCCTGCGAGAAGCTGGTGGTGGCAGCGGTGTAGCTCCTCCTGCCGAAGAGCACATAAAATGCGTCTGCAAAGCACACGCTCGTGTTCGTGGCGCTGTAGGAAACTTTGACCGGGATGGTTTTGCTGGGCTTTCGCTGTCTGGGTACTTGAGTGTGCCTCCCTGGCCGATAGACTCATTCCTGTCCCCAGTGTCACTGGGGCGAGTTGAGGCTGTGTCGTTTGCCTCCAGCTTGCGCCTCAGGGTGGCCCTTCCCATCTGGAAGCGAATGGAGAACGTGCACCAGGACGCCAGAGGTTTCCTTTAACACATGTAACACATGTGCAGCTTTATTCACGCTTATTGCAGTTGCCTGCACGGTTTTTCTGTGTATCAGAGGTCTTTATTTTGTTGTTCCTCCTTTAGTGAGGGCATGTGAAACAAAACTTTTAAAAAGTGATGGCGTTGAAAAACTACATTGTCTTGATAGAGAATCTTGCCTAGGCACCTGAAGAGATCCCGAGGATTAGCTGATGGGACAAAATGCAACAGAAGACCCTGAGATTCTGTTTCGGGGCACACAAAACACTTGTTGGGTTTTTGATAACATTTGGAAGTAATGTATTGTTTTCTAAACAATGCTTATCTGGATGTTTGCAAGAATGGGGGGGAGGGTCTGAAGAGGAAGCCAAACCCTGCTGACCTTCATTTTCATTCAAAGAGTTCCTGTATGATCTACAGAATTCCCATTGAATCTAAATATAGTTTTGTTTGGAAGTGCATTGTGCAACGGTGTCCGAACGCACAGGGAGATTTGTATTTTCAGGCCGGTTCCAAAGCCCTTTGAAATCAACAGGAGTCTCTCTATTGACTTGCTAGGTTTGGAGCGGGCTCTTATTTCTGCAGTGTAAAAGGTCACGTATCTTATCTCGTTGAATTCAGGACGGCTGGGCCTTTTGTTTTCTGGATTGCTGCAAATGGTGGAAAGAAGTTTAGTTTTCCCTTGTGAAGTGGATGCGATAGGCTGCTTCAGTGAGGAACCCCTATTCCTGTTGTTGGGGTGAGCCTCTGCCCTAAAGAATAGTGTCCTATCTGGTAGTGGATCTCTGTCATGGGGAAAAAAAAAGCTGCCAGTGCAGGGGAGTTAGGGGGTTCTGGCCAGGTATTCAGGTAAGGAGACCTGTGAGCAAAGGCCTGTTTGTGTGGTCTCCTTCCTGCGAGTCTCAGGGGACTTTCTTGATAAGCACTCGATGATGGGGAAATTAATCCCCCTTTTCTGCAGGATTTCAAAGCATGCCTAGAAATATAATAAAATGGTAGTCATCACAGGCTCAGAATCTCAACAGACCTGATTGCAGAGTAACAAGATACATGCAGTTTACTTATCGAGTAGGATATGGTAAGGTTAGGTGTTTAAATTTTTTTTAAAAAACATTTTTCAATGCTTGTGAGACCTCTAGCCTAACATCAAGCTCAAACCTCCACTGATCCTGGTGTAGGGAGCAGCTGCTTGGGAAGGAAAGTGCAATAGACAGTCCTACTTCTGATTGTGAAGTAGGTTAGCAGGAGTTAACAGTCAGGGGTTCGGCTACTCAGCTGCTGCGAATTGGCCTTGCAGTGGGAATCTGATGCAATATCTTGGCAGGTTGAGCACTGTGTAATGTTTATGCCAGAAAGACAGCTTGCTTTTTAATTTTTTTTATATCTTTTTCTTTCTTGTTTAATTATATAACAAGACATTTGAAAAAGCAGCTCCTCTCCAGAAGAGTTTCATGCCCATACAAAAAAACATCCAAAGAGTTTCATATAAGTTCTTCTAACCTACTGTCAAACTAGGCAACTACTGGATGAGTAAACACCAGAAGGTTACGGCTTGGAGCATGCTGCCCTCAAAGGATTTACCTCCTCTGGCATAATAATTAAGGGATCTTTCAGCACAGATTCAGGGAGATTTCCACACCTGGTTGAAAACCCTTTGGAAAGGTGGGTGGGTGCCTCAGAGATGAAAGAAGGGCTAGTTTCCTGCTGTTGATATCTTTCCTGATGAAAGAGAGGAGGTGTATTCTTATGCGTGGGGCAGCTGACAAGGGATTGAATTCACATTAGAATAAAAAGCCAACGTACTGTTTGCAGTCTGCAGGGATAACAAATCTAATTGCTTGAGAGGGCTATGATTCATACAGTTTATATGTTGTTGTACTTTCAATTAGACATATTTAAAATATATAAATAATTTTAAGTTTTGGTGCATTGATTACGGAATACTGTTAGTTGTTTGTGTCTCTTTAAAGTCCTCCAAATCTCTGTGGACAGCTGATAAAAAGATACACCTCTTTGCTTATGTTAAAACTCTTAAACTGTTCTCCCAAGTACAAGATTTACTGCACCCTTCCTTTTACTGCTGCTGCCTTTACAGTTTGCCACCACAGTGAGGCCTCTGTGTGAATCAAAATGGGATTTTCATTAAGCAGGGATGGCAATGAGCAAAATTTAATCTGAAATTATTCCAGATTAGGGTTTGGTATTGAAGTATCAGCATCAGTTGCCAGGTCGTATACTGAACTAGTCTGGGGAGAGGGGGAAAGGGTACCTTGGTTTATCCCTAATTGAAAGTTTTGTATGTGCCTTACAGGCTGTGTCCCTGGGGAGCTGGTAATGAGATACAGGATCTCCTGCCTCCAGGGTTCTGGCTAGGGTCGAGAGCAGGTTGTTGTGCCTCGAAGTTGTTACTGTTGGCAGCTGTGGGGCAATCCGTGGGAAATGGGTTGGTGGTCTCTGTCTTACTCCCAGTTGGCAAATAGCCTTGTCACAAAACTACCACAACAATTACCGCTAATTGGCATCACTGTTGGCAGTTTCACAGGAGAGGCTGAGTACTGAATGGGGTTGTAGATTAAATTAGTAATAATAATACTTAGCACCTGAAATCTTCACAGCGCTTCACAAATGCTAATTAATTAATTTGCGTGATGCTTCTGTTCAGTAAACCCAAACATGCTGTCATTTCTAAAGAGGTGTATGTCAGAGCAAGGCATGTGCCTCTGAAAGGAGGGAGAGAAGACAGGGACAGTCCAATGTGAGATGTGCTCCTGCAGCTGCATCACTGGAAGTAAACTCTGTGCTTCCTCTAGTGCAGACAGCAGCCCAAAGGATATACAGCTACTGTAAAATGCTTTTAGCTAATCCCTTAGAAGCAGAGGAAGAAAGTTCACTTGGTATGAGGAACACGGACACGGATGCAACTACATCTACAGAAGGATTTTACACTGGTATAAGTATTTTGGCTACAGAAAGTAATAGTTGTACTTTGTTATACTATAATAAAATATATTTTTTTAATTCAATACTGAAAGGGGTCTAAGACCAGAGGAAGTTCACTTTTTAAGTGATTGTTGTGTTTCTCTCAGCCCAGAGATTCAAACACCACATTTCACCTGTCCCCATCCGTCCTTGTCCCCATCCATCCTTGCCCCCAGCCTCCCCACCAGTCTGAGCAGTTTATATTGAACCTATGGACAGTGCAGGTGAGTGTCAGAGGTTGCATTTAGCAGGGCAAGTGGGTTTCAGATGCAGAAACATGCATTTTGTAGCTTGACTTCAGCCAAGTTCTTGCTGTCCTTGTTTTTAAGAGCTTCTTTTCTTCCCTGTTTTTAGTTTGTTTATTTTTCTGTTGTTTTTTTTTTTTCTTATTGCATTATCTGCACTGCACTGTTACACGAGACACACCACTGAATGGCATCTGAGGGACAAAGGAGTGAATGGGGTCTTTATTGCTGGTGGGGTGGACAGCACTTTTTCTCTGATACCTAAAAAAAATGTATTCGCAGCTGACCAGGTAAGCTGTGGTTGGGTACAAAGAGGCACAGTGCCAGCCCTGACCACAGAGAATCTTGGTGACCAGGACAGGTCATGCCTTTGATGGCTAACAAACCATGAATCATTTGAGGGAGCTAAGAAACTCCTAGTCCACCATGTCCTTGGCAGGGTTCTGTGTTAGCACCAGCTAGAACTGGAGGAAGGCCAGCTTTTTAGGGGTGTAGAGGAGTGTGTGTGTGGAACCGGGGAGGACAGCAGTGGCTTTAGACATGCTGTTTGTGCTGATGTGTCTCAGTTGTGCAGGTGCCAAGCAGTGCTGCTGGGTTGAACTCCCACCACACCCACTTCCGATCAAAGCGATGGTCTCTCGGTACACCTGTATGTGCTGCTGATTGCATCACCTGAAGGGGAGATGAAGAACAAAGTTTTGGGAAGGGCATGCTCTTTTCTGTGGATTTCTCCTGTATGCTAAATAACCCCGACATGTTTCTGTGAGCAGCAGAACTGAGGTAGGATGGTTTGGTAGGATGGATGCTTTGCTCATTTCATTTGCTCTCCCCGAACCTCTGTATTAATCTCAGCTGTCCCAAATAACTCAATAAGAGGCAGCACCTTCTCTGCATCTGCAGCTGCACACACTTTGTTTCACTGCCAGTAACCTAGTACTTGGATGTCTGGCTTCTGCCAAACAGGTGGGTCCTCCCCAACTTCTATCATGGACAGTTTGTGAAAGTTGTAGGAACTTCCTCTGAGCCTTCTACCTGAATCTGAGATCATTTCACAGGTTCAAAAGCTGTTAAGGAGGGCAGGCAGCAAGGAGGATGGGAAGAAAGGCAATGCAGCAGTTCTCATTGCCTTGGAAAACAAGAGGACAGGTATGGGATTGACGACTGTGGTCTTGATGAATGAGAGCCAGGTAGGCTTTACTATTCCCACCTTGGCCACTCTGATGGCATGGTATCAGCAGGACTAGTAGCAAGGAGTGCTTGCATGATACCTGGCTGCTGGTACCTGTTTCCTTGCTGTTGTGGGCACTGTTGGGTGCTTGAGGAGCCTGTGCTGCACGTGGAGGAGCCTGGGAGAGGGCTCTGTGTTCTTAGTGTTTCCCTGCAGGCAAGGGTTCAGAGCACACGTGGTCTTCTCACAACATTTGAAGTGCGTGTAGAATAGGCTTAGACTTTTATAAGCAACCCCCAACTTTTTGTGGAGTTTTTCTTCCCAGGCTTATTGTTTTACATTTATGTGTCAGACCTTTCTACTGAGTGGCATGGTCACATGGAATTTGAGAGTCCTGATGAAGCTGCTGAGTCTTGAATAAGTTTGGGGTCCTCTGCGTCTGAGGAGCTGTTTTGCTTTTCATGGGAAGCCTTTCTGCAACTGGGTTAATGCAGATGAGGGGAAATGAGTGGGAAAACTGTGTCTTTTAAAGATTCCTCTCTAGAGGAATCTAGTTTTCAGTGCTCTTTACAAGCACAAAATGCACCTTAAAATGTTCTATATTTAACATTTCAAAAAATGCGTAAGTGGAAAAGTAATGTCTTAATAAATATGAAACTACAGGGCATTTTTTTGAGATGCATGTTTAATATTTAATTTTGTCAGAGAGGCTCTCGCAGAGGCTTGGCTATGGAGTGCTTGCTTCAGGCTATGAGCTCAGATGTGGATTTCAGGTACGTGTGCAGTCTAATAACAGGGTTAGTGACAACACTGTGTCGAATGTGTTGACGTGAGCAGTTCCCTTGTTTCAGTCAGTGCAGTAGCCTCCGTGCTGTACGATAGGCCATGGAAACTAATTGTAATGAGGTTGCTTTAGACATTTAGGATTTTCAAGCATGCCCTTTTAAAATACAGGTGAGCAGGATTATCTTGCAGTTCAGATGCCAGAGGCAAGAGACCTTCTCACTGGGGTATCTGAAGTGGAGGAGCGGGGTTTTAGCTTCAGGTACTGTGGTCTCCTGGGTAGCTGAGGATAATTAGTACTGCTCCGGCTCCTTCTCCAGCTAATTCCTTCAGCACCCTGTCCTGTTATGGAAAAGGGAGGAAACACATAAACCATTTCAAAATCCCAGGGGGTGGAAAAGAGCATCTGCTCCTAACACCTGAGGTTACTTTGAACCTGTTGAAATATGTAGTAGCTGCTTTATTGTTTTTGCCAAGAGTTTCCACCTACAGTGATCCTAAACTCTGACTTGTTAGCAGCGAGGTTGTGGGAGGCAGTAGTCATCCTCCTCTTCGCTGGCCCACAGCAGCTGATAGTGACTGCTGCTCTGGACCTGACACCGCAGGGTATTGGAGTGAGGATGGCTGAAACCACCAAGAGATTTTTCTTTCCCAAGACCAGGATCACCCACCATGTGCACAGCTACTGCATGGGTCTCCTGCTGCTCGGGTACACCACTATAACTGCACTCTGTGAGTCTGAATCCCTCTTCCCACGGTGAGGATGATGATGTAGAGAAGAGCAACTTTGTCCCTGGGTTTTCGGCTGGCAGATGAACATTTTGTCGTGAAAAGAGAGCGGAGATTTTGCTTCACCCTGGCTAGAGAAGGAGAATCTATCTGGAAATATGTATGTCTTATGGAAGATTTTTCCATGCTAATACTGTTTGCCTTTCTCAAAATTGGATTACCTGCAGGAACTAGGATGTGTTCAGATACTGCTCACACTGATTATGGCAGACATCTGTCCGTCTGGGAGTATTGTATTTTTTTTATTTACTGGAAATCTATGGAATTTAATTTGTTTAGATTTGTCTCTCTGTCCTCTGACTTCAGACCTGCAGCACTGGAATAATTGTTTGTATTTATGTGTCCAGTATATCCCCAAATGGAAGACATCTTTAGGAAGGTGGGAGTCTTGTCTGTTGTTGTCTGTGCTCGTGATCAGGAGCAGACTGCCTTCTTTTAGGAGTGTCTGCTAATTTTGCACAGTCTTTCAGATGAGTGGCTCATGCAAGAAAACTTGGGCCTTACTTTCAGGAGAATCATGTCTTCTGCTGCCTTTGTTAACAGGAGGAATTGTGTCCATTGCAGGGGTGCAAGACCTGAATTTAGTCCCTTGTGTGAATTTGGGCGCGCTGCTTGAATATCCATACACTTAATTTCTCCTTTGCCCAGCAGAGAGAGAATGTTTCCATCTTTTGTCCATTTCCCGTAATTTTTCTTTTTTGGGTGTGAAGACTCTCTGTCGGCTTGTATCATCCACTGCTGTTTTTAGTACAGCTCCTGAAATATGCGTAATAAAAACCATAATAATTCAGTGGCACAGAAAACAGCAGACTGTGACTTGCTACTGAACTTTCAAGTTGAGTATTGGGGAGGAGGTTCTGGAGCTGGAGTCCCTGCAACAGCAGAAGCAGCAAACCAAGCCAGGAACTTCAGATAAACTTAAAGATGTCAACAGATAGTCCTGAAAATCTGCCAAAAGGGGAGTGCTAAGGCTGTGAAAGGGGACTGAAGGTACTGGGGTGTATGTTCAGGCAAAGGGGAGCTTGCTTAAGTAGCAGGGATCAGATGAGTTTGGGGAGCCGGGATTAAAGCTGTACTGATGCTATCTAAAAGAGGTTTTTCTGCACATTGTGCTCTACCTCCCTGTACTGAAACTAGAAAGCTGCCTTGTGGAAATGTGATGTGTCCTCGTAAATCGGGAGCTCTTCAGTCACTTCAGGCCCACGTACTGCTATTGAAGTTTATGCCAATGTGTGTTACTTAATTAGTTTTTCATTAAAAGCATTTGATTTTTAAATGGGGAAAAAAAGGAAAGTTTTGTAGAGGACCTCAAGAAAAAACCTGCAAATGATTATTCCAAGCAAGGAGTGTGGTGGGGATGTGTTGCTTTGCAGCAGTGATGTATTCTTGTGTATTCTTTTCTAGGGTGAGTTAAAGTGAATGTAAACTTTTGGTGTAGAGTTCTTGGGACTGACTTATTTGCTTTGAAGCTGCATAAGCTTTTAAGGCGTAGCTGGCAGATGTTCATTTTCATGTTGGAGAAAGAATGTTTAACTGGTATAAAAATATCCACCTATTTTAGGCAGCATAATGCCATTGTTGAATGTTTGTTTTATCGCTAAGAGTCTGTTGTATGCATCACCCTAACATGCAGTGAATCAGCGAAATCTCAGCACTTGCTCACAAAAAAAGGCTTAGGTGTGCACAATTATCTTTCTTTCTGAGTCAAACCTTTGATCAGCATTACTGGAGTTTGGCAGCCTGCTCTGAGTTTCATCTGGGGCTGGGCTGGCATTACCATGTGACACTACCTGTGCAGAACTGATTGGAATGCTGGATGGCTGTGGGAGAATGATCAATTTTCATTTAGCTTTCCCTAACATCACTGAGAGATTTTATACTGCTTGGTGGATGGGATGGGAAGCCTTCTGTACAAACTGAAATGTGATACTTCTGGCTAGGCTGGGCATTGACTGCCTTTCAGCATTAACTCTGAAAGTGAAGCATTAGTCCTAGTTCTCACAGCATTCAAAAGATTATGTTTAAATGTGTTTCCTGTTTTACCACAACATACAATTTGTTACAGCATGGTTTGTGTTGCTGTCACTGTGTATATATTGATCAGTGCTGATTATACTGTAAATGGGTGGTGTTTTATTTGTGTTTTAAGTTGCTTGGGAAGTTAGATGTACACAGTGTATATTGTAACTTTTAAAAAAATTTTTTTATTAACTTGTGTTGTTCTCACTGTGTTGTGTGTCATAGCAGATATTTACTCCTTTTGGCATTGTTGCTGGTCTCCTGGACTTGAGAGTACAGCAGTACAGCTTTGCCTGCAGCTTTATCAAGTAAAACGTCTTTTTGCAGGGGTTGCCTGCTGCTTTTTCTTCTTATGCGTCTCCTGAGCAGTTCAGAGGTGGTGGCTGTGCCCAGGTTACATCAGGCAGCCCTCAGCAGAGCAATACTGCTGGGTGGTTTGGAGGAGGTGGGCCTGCTGGGATGGCTGAGGTCAGTGGCACCATGTTGGATCAGTGGTACAAATCTGATTCCCATCCCAAAACAGGGTACCAGGAGCTGTTGTCCTGCCTGGACTGTGACATGTGTCTGGGGGCTCTCTGGGATGCGGCAATTTCAACAGCTGTTAGATATATCATGCGAGTGGCTTGGATGATCAAGAAATCTGGCCATCCTTGTTTCCACTGCTTTATTACTTCTGGGTCATCTGTAGAGGCTCCCTGTACTCCTTGGTGTGGGTGGTGAAAGCATTTAGCTCCTTCCTTAGTAGCTGTTAAGTCCTCTTAGAGTGTCTCTGGACAAAACGTGCTGGTGCTGCAACAGACCTTCCCTTTAACACCACATTGTCTGATGTGGAGTTTTAAACCGGCTGCTTGTATCTACTGCCCAACTGCAGACAGGCTCTAGCAGCCAATGTCACAGTTCCCAGGAGGGTTAAGAGGCCAAGAGCCAAACCTTAAAATGCGCTCTGTGCTTCGTCTGTGGAGTGCTTGGTAGGTGTTGGTGTGGAGGTGGCTTCAGAAGCCAAGACCACTGCTGGGCCTGGGTGACCAGTCTCCAGCCCAGACTGGGAGTACCCCACATGGCTTGTTTCATGCAAATAAATGATTTTCAGCTGCAATAAATAGTCAGCAAAAGTTGAGCTGTCCAGCAGGTGAAGCTTGAGTAATGATGCCAGTGCACCTGACATCCAAACATTGAAGGAAGGGTAGGGAGTTAACTAAGTGAGCTAATCGCCAGCAGCTAAGGCAAGGAGAGTTTTGCTTCCCATGTGGTGAGTATGCTTAGGACAAGTGTAAAGAGCATGCCGACCTGTGCCAATGTTGGATTGTCTTTTGTGTTGACAGAGCAGCAGAGTTGTGTTAGAGTTTTGGCCTGGATATAGTAAAAGGGATTGCGGAACATTAGGAAAAGGGAGGTTTGGCTCATGTGAGAAGCATTAGGCATGTTGTGATAGCACATCCATTTTGTGTTGGACACATGTACCTGTGTGTTTTTGTATAGGGACCTGGCTGCTCTGCTTGTGAGAATGAGTGCTTTAGTAACAGAGAAACACAGTTCAGTCTCTGATGAAAGCATCATGTAATGCCCCCATGCATGCCCTGGTGCTGGATGTGCTGTGAGGAAGAGAGGCGTTCCTATATTGCTGCCTGGCCCTGGGCCATCTGGTCCCAAGGGAAGAGTCATTAGTGATGAGAAACAAATTTGCTGTACACAGTTTGGCCTTTGAAGGATGGAGGTGAGGCACAAGTATCTTTGCTGCTATCATTCCTGGGCAGTGCTGATACCCCTTTTCTGGTAGGTAAGCAGAAGATGGAAGGGCTGGTTGTCCCGAATACCACTTTTAGTGCCTTAGCCTTAATAGGATCTGCAGGTGCTGCAGAGCTGTTGTCAGCAGTCTTGAAAACTGTGCTGTGGGTGAAACACAGGCCAGGATTTGGCCTGTAACTATTTTGCCTGTAGCTTGTAATTAAATATAAACTCAGAATCTCCAGTTAAAATGTTCAGGTGTTAGTGTATCTTGTATAACCATGAATGCAGAAGTGAGCTATTTTACCGTCTTTCTCTGAATGTTTTGTTGTAAAGAAAGGCAAGTACATCTGACATTCCTCCAGCAAGCTCTCACAAGGGTAATTTTGTGTGGGTGATTGAGTGGCATGGAAGCACTGTAAGATATTGTCCTTTTGTGGGTTTCGTAAGGAGGAGATACAGCTGAAGTAATTTATAATATGCAGAGTCTCGGCACTCTTCTGAGAGAGCTTCTTTCAGCAATTACCGGTAAGGATAAAGTAAAAAGCATTTATTATTGATATTCACATTCCACATATTAAGAAATATTTCTTCTTATATTGTTAATTTTTTATTTGTAGGCTCCAAAGGAGTGTAGAGTAAGACAAATGTGGTTGAGGAAGAAAAATATATGAGTTAATGTATTAAGTTTACATATTTTTCATTTGATGGATTTATGGTTTTTAATTACACCTTCATGTCTTGCATTGAGATCCCTGGGGGCTCTTTCTGAATTTCTTGCTTATGCTCTTATAAATATGAGATGCTTTAACCTGCCACCTTGTGTAGTCTTACTGCTTTTTGACTGACCTCTGGTGCAGTTACTTTTTATTTGAGTTTAAAATTTGAGACCTCTGCAAAGAGCTAAATGATTAGAAAAATATTTGTGTGATTTAGAGAGTTTCTCAGCCTGCCCTGTTGTGCCTGTGAAACACAGGTTGTAAATGGGTTTCTCTGATGTCTGTGTGGTGGGATGGACTTTGTGCTCAGCATTTGCCAGTTGATCATGAGTAGCAACACCCTGTCCTCAGCTTGTGGCCTTACTGGCTCCCAGTGGGGTGTTTGGCAGTGGAAAGTAGTCACAATTTTGGTAATAACCCTTTAGGGAATCATGACTGGTTTTAGGGAGGAATATTTTCAGCAATACGTTTTTCTGAATCTGTCTCTGCATCTCTCTACTTCTGTCTTCAGTTACATACGGTGCTGGATTTTCATTTCATAACAGTTTGCATCATGGTTCTTTTTATTGACAGTGGAATTGAAAACCTGTGTTAACAGGTGGAGAATGAAGCCTGTTGGCTCTGTGTTGTTTCAGTTGATTTACACTGGTGAAACAGAAGAGAAAGCCAGACTGCAGAACTGGGTCAATGTCTGTATTCCAAATCTGTCTCTCTGTGTAGGTATCATTACCTCTGTCTGCTTCTTTCCAGCACATCCTCTTCATTTTTCTGTTCAGTGGGAATGTAGTTACCTGTGTGCATGTGTGGGAAAAATAGTGCCAGAATCTGTTTGGTGTAACTGATATGTAGCTTATCCAAGAGGCAAACAACCAGGCTGATAATGCTCAAATTTTCCAAAACAAATTTGCCTTGAATCTGACACTGATCGTGAACATCCAGCTACAACTTCAGCCCCTTTTCTCAGATTTGTGTTGTATATCCTTTCATAATTCTGGTCATGGCTGCTCCTAAGCACGCACAGCTCGAGCAAAATAGCTCTGATTTGTTCTGTTAGAATTCAGTTGGATTTCAGCTTCTTGTTGCAAAGTTTTTTGATGACATGAAAGGCTGGCTTCTCTGACCCCCGCTTAGTTCTTCTCTGAGATTTTTATTTCTGTGGCAGGGCTTGACTCTTGTAGGACTGGACGCAATGAAAAGTGTGGAGTAGGTAGCTGAAGAACTGCGGTGCAGAACAAACACTTGACCCTGGGAGGTGAACACAAGTGAGAACACAAAGGCATTGTTCTCTGAGGTGGTGCATTGGAAGATCTCTACTTTTCCATGGTTTTGTAGTTTCTATTTTAATTCCACTTGTTAGTCTAGTTTCAATCTGATTTTTCTTTCTTGCTGCTGGAGCAACAGCAGCCCCCTTTGCCCATGTTGGAAAGTAGTCCAGGGCATCCCCTCTGTACTAAAGGCTGTAGTTCTGCTTTCAATGCAAATGATGAAAGGTGTGGTACAGAAGGTTGACTCACAAAACACAGTGGTCCAGAATCATAGAATTGTCAGGATTGGAAGGGACCCTAAAGATCATCTAGTTCCAACCCCCACCCTTCCCGCCGCCATGGGCAGGGACATCCCCCACTAGACCAGGTTGCACAGAGACCCATCCAGCCTGGCCTTAAAAACTTCCAGGGATGGGGCTTCCACCTCCTCACTGGGCAACCTATTCCAGTGTCTCACCACCCTCATGGTGAAGAACTTCTGCCTAATGTCCAATCTAAGCTGACCCATCTCTAGCTTCTATCCATTCCCTCTAGTCCTATCGCTACCCGACCTCCTAAAAATCCTCTCACTTGCATCTAAAGAAGTGATCTGAAAAATATCTATGATTATTTAACAAGAAAAAAAAAAAGAAATAGATCTACTGTGTGAAAAATCTACTTTCTGTACCTTGACAGGATTCCTTGGGTCTGTGCAAGAGCAAAGAGTTCAGGTAATCCTGATCTTGCAGAGGAGTTAGTTAACCCAGGAGTCTTGTAACTCAGCTGAACACAACACAGGAGTGACATCAGTGAGAGATTAGAATAAGCTTATCTTCAAAGACTATTTACTTAATGGTTGGGGAATTGCTGTGTTTGTAGGTAGAGGTAGGAAATGTCCTTAGGCAGGCAGGAGCTGATAGCATTAAACAGAGCAGTAGTGTTTCTCTTCAAGCATTCATAAATTGCTTGTGTGCTTCTCCCAGCCTGCTGGCTGCCTCTGCTTTTTTGTACGCTGCTGGTACTGAGGTCTTTAAGAGATTGCCAGGGTAATTTTTGGAGGCTAAGAACTGAACCCAAGCAGTATCCTTGTAGCTTTTGGGTTATTTCCTCTGCATCCTGTTGACTTTGGCCCTATATATGGTATTTGTATGAACGGTCTGTAGCCTCTGGATTGTTTTATCATTGATTGCCTACGATTTTGTTTTCCAAATTCCTGTTAAATTTTCAGGTGAGATGTACTTCTAAGGGTAGCTTCTGAAAGCGTACCCTGAGTTAGCATGTCTATCTGTGTAATGGTGGGGAGAGAAGGGAAGAGGGACCAGGGTGTGCTGCTTTTCAGTGCTGGGCTACCACTGGCCTGCCCTGTGGTGAGATGTGACGACTACGGGGCACGTGTTGTTGTGCAGCATTGGCTCTGCTGGGAAATACTTTCTGTCAGGGGAATGAGTCCTGATCAATATCTCCATCTGACATCTAGATGGTGTAACCTGAGGAATCAACTTCTACAAATCCTGGGTTCAAGTATCACTTGTATTTTTCCTTACATATATACATCTATGAGTTTTCTTTAAAATATTGTTTTAAAAATCTTGGACTTGAGCTTCATTACCTACCCTTGGGTATTTCAGCTATTGCTTGTAATCACATGGAAGACAATATGTAGTTGGATTGGATTTTGGGAGGATTCTTGTGTAGGTGTTGGATCTTTTTTGCACAGTTCCTTTGACAGCAGTGAGGTTACTTCTGATCTCTAGTGAACAAGACAATTTGTTTTGCAAATTACTGTGCAGAAGCCGCTATAAACTTAATTTAGAGCCCACTGGGATACACATCCTGCATGCAAGAGTTTAGTTCTTCCATTTTTCTCATGAAAACATTCATGTAAAAGTGGTCACTAAAGCCAGTTTGTGTCTCACTGGCATTTTTTTAAAAGATAAAACAGAGATGCAGTGTTCTGGGCAGATATGTTTTTGTTCCCAGCTGTTTTGAATGCTCATTTGATATTAAGTCTTTGTTCAATCCAGTCCTGTGTCATTAATGACTCTGGAGTAAGTAGGTAAGCAGAGCTGGAGGAAATCCTGTTTTATATGTTCCTATTCTAGGAGAGCCTCAAAAAGACTAACAGTAATACTCCTTGATGAGGTAATGGGTAACGTAGTAAGAAATAAAATCGTGCTTACTCCTTACTGAAGCAGAAAAAAATAGTTTATGAAGCATAATGTTGACTTTGATACTTGTAGATAATCTGACCTGCTTCAGTCTGTGGATTAAGGCATTAACTGGGGCAGCTGAAACAGCTTCTCGTAAATAACCTGTCGCTCTGGTTGTAAAGGAGTTGTCAGCGAAAGCTAATGAGAATTGAAAAGAAGTAGGAGCCCAGTCATAACCCAGTTAAGTCACTTGAAAGGCTTGCCTTGACTTCAGTGGTCAGTTACTACCTGAGGAGAGGGTTGTGTTGCAAGGCTTGGTATCATGAACCTGGTACTCGTTCCAGTCAAGGAGGTGGATGGTGCACAGCAGAGCTCAAGTGAAGCTTTGGGTTTGTAGCCGTTCTCTTCAGGGTCCTTTCAAAACACTGTGGGAAAGAGAAAATTGGAGGTATCCCTTAGCTTTTCCTTCCCATTTGCTGAATGAGTGAAGTTTAGTAGAAGAGAAGTAAGTATTTGTTCTCAAGAAGAACCAGTGTTCTTGTAGCAGGTCAAATTTTTTCATCAGGTTCTTGAGGAGGTCTTGAAGCTTTTGATCTTGGTCAATAGATCAACAGCATCTAGGCAGAAAAACCTAGGTAGAGAAACAGGATGAAATGTTGGTAAACTGTTGTTTGTTTGGTTTTGTTTTTTTAAAGAAGAAATTGTGTAATTTTTCCATTGGCCACTTTCCATATAAGCATGTGTGAGTAGAGTGAACCACTCAACTCCAACCTACTTGCACTGTCTGTGCTACAGGCTTCCTTAGGGACCTGGGACAAGTCAGCTAGCATTACGTTTTCAGATATACTTAACCTATTTAGCATATGCATTTTGCTCAGCATGTGATTACAGACTAGTGAGTGGCATATATATATGTATATACACACACACACTCCATAGTCCTCCTGTTGGTGTTTCTTATATATATGCATCAGTTTTTATATGCATTAATCTGGTGCATATACTTCGAATATATTTCTAATCTCTCTCTACTTCCATGTTTTTGTCTGTGAAACAGCAATGATACTTTTTCTTTAAGTAGTCAGAGTCATACTTGTGACATATTTTAAGACCAGTTAGAAGATATAAACTTATTTGCTTGTGATTTGTCTTGTTTTGCTTCGATTCCTTAAATGTCAACCACCCTGAACAGTTCCTAGAATTTTTCTCTTTTATTTGAGAAGTGTCAGCTGACAACAAGGCAGCTGGTGTGCTGAAAGCATCATTCCCTTAAGAATTTGGTGTGTGATGTGTTTAGCTGGGGAGAAAGCCCGGTGACAGTTGCCTTTTTATTTTTGTTTTTCCTAAAAGTTTGTCTTGCTCTGCTGGTTTAATGGTGAAAGAATGCTGCACTATGTTTAGCTGTGCAATACCTTTCAAGTAGTGAGAGATGCCATTCTATGATACCTGAGGAAGGAGAGACATCCTGTGTGCATAACTGGCACTTGGTTGACCTAAGCGGGTGGATCTATACATAGTCCGGATTCCTGCCTACCAAAAAAGAGCATCTGATGCAAGCAGCTCCTAGGTGTGTGACCCCTTTTGGTACCTGGGGCATGTGTGTGCGCATGCCTTCCTACCTGCTTGGTGGGTGCGGCTACCTCCAATGCTTTCTGCTCTCCTTCTGTGCTTTTGGAGAGCACAGCCTCACCAGGTGACCTTGTTTTAGGTGGAGGGAACTGTGGGACCCCTAATGGCAAGAGGGCATTAGGATACCTGTTCTTATCTTCTGTAGAGGAACAGATGATCATGGCTCCCTTCAGCAAACAGTCTTCTTGGTGGAGGATTTAAGGTAAAGGAGTCAAGTGTTGAATATGCATTGTGCATCACAAGCTTGTAACTGTGTGGTGGAAAGTGCAAAGGGGAGGTTGCTTGGAGAACCTCCCTCTCCTAGACCCCCAAAACTGCATTATTTGCTCCAAGATGTAGCAGAGAGAGGAGAAAGCATCCATTAGTAGCTACTTTCCAGAAACATTTGAGATCAGTCTAATGAGTATGTATCACCTCTAATGTATCTTACTTGTTTCAGGTTATGTTGTGATGGCAGCTCTGATCGTTATCTCGTATTAATTTTCTAGAGCATGATGTATGTGTATACACCTACTGCACTCAGATTTCGCTGCAAGATTGGAGACATGTTTAGGAAATTAGTAATGAGAGAAAAACGCGTAATTAAAAATGATATCAGTTTGGAAGCTCATCCATCTTCAGCAAGCTTGCTGGAAGAGAAAGGAGTCTTACACAATGCTTAGTGGTGGGAAAACACATTTGGCTTTCTACGTTTTAAACAGGAAGGAACTATTTAAATGATAGACTTACAATAGTAATCAGGGCATTTACATGGGAACACTGGATCACCTATTGTAGCCACATAATGTTGCGGTAACTTGGACTGTATAAAGTTAAGACAGGTCTCATTATATTTGTTTTCTTTTAATAATGCCTTCAGACATTATTTTATTTTACTGATTTGGACCCTTTATTAAGTAATTGGATCCTTGCACTGAAAATAGCATTCGTATTTTGAGGTCGTCAGATTTACATATGCTGAATATTGGTTGTAATATTTGAAGTTATGCACTTAACAATTTATTTGTTTCCTGAGATATGCAGTTTTATGTGAAATGTCTTAAATTCATAGTCTGCAATAGAATTTTAGCTCTTCATCTCCAATGACCATTATAAAATTGCCATATGCCTAAAAACGCGCTCAGCACTACTGCCATCGTTCAGACTGTGAATTTCCTCTCATTTTATGATAGGATTCTTAGTTCAGAATAAATTTATTTTTTAGCAGTATGAGAAACACCATTTGGTTTATTATAAAATGTAGTAACTTTTAAGCATTTCAAACAGTACACATGCTTATTTGAGTTTTTATGCCATTTTTCATGAGCACTCAACTGTACCTTTGTCATGAAATATCCATAAACTCAATTATCTTCCTCTTTGGTCCAGCTTACAAACACATAGAAAACCTAAGCAGATGTCAGAGCAATAACCAGGTGTACACTGTAATACTTTGCAAAGTTTTAATCGCTGCAGGGATATTTTGTAGTTAATGGTTGTGTTTATTAAGTGCTTCTATCTGTTGTGTCTTGTTCAGGAGTGTATCTTGCGTATGGTATTTTCACACTGAGTCTGGCTGTTTTTTTCCAGTGACAGCCTCAGAATAACCTTGCAGAGGGGTTGGCCTTTTTGGTTATGATGCCCGTAGCGTAGTTGGCAAAACTACTGAATTGCTTGTTGTGTAGGGTACTGGGTAATTTGTGATTTTTGGTAAAATGATTAAAATGTTTTCAGCTGTGAGTTTGACACAGGGGGGCCTAGACCCATCTGGGCTCTTAGATGTGAGTGGTGTGTAAATATTTACCCTTATTGCCTCTGTAAGCACTTGGGAGTAAGGCTGAGCATGAGCCATGAGAAATGGTCAGAGGGCTGAAACACCGTTCCAGTGAAGACCGGTTGAGAGAGTTGGGGTTGTTCAGCCTACAGAAGAGAAGGCTGTATGGAGACTTTATTGTGGCCTCTCGGTATTTAAACAAGGCCTGTAGTGATAGGACAAGGGGTAATGGTTTTAAACTAGATTCTAGGTTTAGACTGTATATATGGAAGAAATTCTTTATGGTGAGGGTGGTGAGATAGTGGAACAGGTTGCCCAGAGAAGTTGTGGATGCCCCACCATTGGATGTGTTCAAGGCCAGGTTGGGTGGGCCTTTGAGCAACCTGATCTAGCGGAGGTGTCCCTGCCCATGGCAAGGGGGCTGGAACTAGATGATCTTGAAAGGTTCCTTCTAACCCAAACTGTTCTGTGATCTTTGGGTGGCTGTTGATGGCAGCTGTTGAGTGTCCGTGTGTTGAGAGATGATGACTGTTGTTATCTGGGAGGCGGGACAACTGGTGAGGAGAGTATGGCTGAAATGACTCATCAAAGACCAGCAGTTCTTGATGGTGCTTGGAGCAGGGAACCATTAGATTGGTGGCTGAGGGACCCCTTGTATCTGGGAGCTGGAGGTCAGCAACTGCGATGGAAAGTGTGGGCAGCTCCCTGGCATTCCGTATTATACTTACCCATGGAGAACTGGCCTTCCTGGAGAGGTGCGAGGGGAAGGCCAGTCTCTCTTGGCAGCCGCTTTGGGGCCTGTGTTGTTGTGTGTGAATGGGGACATACGGATTTAGTCCAAGGAGTCCTCCAGTTGCCTCATGCTCGCTTCCCAGAAGCGACTGCATGGGCAGAAAAGGAGACCCTGGGTTCGTGGCCCCATGCAGTACTGCAGATTTATACCCAGACCAGGTCACAAAGCCAATGCTGTCTCTTTTATGAGCAGTATTATGTATTGATGAAGCAATGAGGGAGAAAATATTTTCCCGAGAATTAAATAATTGTTTTCTTGATGAAAGGACCCAACGTCTGGCTCTTGTGTTTCATGTATTTTGTCATGTAGATATAACAGTTTGCTTTGCTCCTGGCAGTAATGTTAACTTACTAATGTGTGAAGCTGTTTCGAGGTCAGTGGAAAACTGCATATAAATCTCTATTACATGTACTTGATTGTCTTTAACTCTTTAGAAAATATAATTAGTGTCCGGTAATCATATTGCAGTGCTCTTTCTGTGATTATGCTGGTAGTTAGTGTGCAGTGCAGTTCTGGTTTTATAGACTGAAGCTAATGTTAGCTTGATTAAAATAAAGGATAAACATCGGCCTGTGTTGTTGGCTAGTTAATTTTCTCACCTTTCTGTTGCCCAGTTTCATTGTCTCTTGCAATTCTAAGATGTGACTGCCTGCCACCGAGTATCTACTGATGAAAAAGCTGTGATGTTTAATAGGTGTTGCTTCAGGTTGAAGTGGAGCCAATTTCAGTTTCTGCTATGGGAGGAAAGAAGTGAATTGTGGCAGGGTCTTCAAGGACAGTGACTTGGCGAAGTACTAGTACCTAGAAATGTTTTTGATCCTATTGTAATGATTAGCTGCTAGTTCCTGTTGTTGTTTCTGTTTTGATTGAGTGCCCAGCTGGTGTGTGGTGGAGATAGGATGTTGGGACAGGGAAAGGAAGTAACTGTCAAAAGTGCACCTCCCTTAGGAAAGCAAGAATGTGGAGGCATGGTAGAACTGAAGTTTAAATAGCACTTATTTTTCCTTGGTTTTCATAGTGCACTAACTGTATGCAATTTTCCACATGCTAGGTAATGGAAAGTTGGCCCCAGAGGAAGTCACTTTGTAAGTCAAGTTTGGGATTATAAAATCAATCACTGTGGGGTCACTAATTGGTGTGAAAGATAGGAATTTCCTATACAGTATGATAAGTTCATTGACTTTCTGGCAGTGTGTGTGCAGTGAGCTGTTTAGCCAATGATATTCTTTCCTGCTTCTGTTGTTAACTCAGGAAAAGCATCATGTCATTTATAGCTACGCCCAAATCACTGGTTTGTTTCTGAGTAGTAAGGGTAGGGTGGGGGGTGTTTGATGTCATGTAGAATCTGCATGTGTTTTATGAAGTTTGTTTTCATGTTTTTGTAGCATGATAGTGAAGCTTGGCAGCCGCATGGAAATCGTGAAGATTGATTGCTCTTGGTGTTAAGCATCTCACATCTGTGAGTTTGTATCAACACAAGCCCTCTTCCAGCAACAGCATCTGGCTCGTTGGCAAGATCTGTGGACAGTTGTTCTGATCGCTCTGGAGATGCCTCTGGCTGTTGTGTGGCTGCTGCCTTGGCTGTGTTGTTTTGTTATTCTAGCTGGTCCCATTTTCCTTTATTTATTTTTTGGCTTACTTTTGATGAATTGCTCCTGAGATTGTGGTCTTGAATAAATCTTGCCTAACTTCCTCATGCAGGGACTTCCTTGAGATGCTGATGTTAATTTATTTCAGTGACTATTTGCTGGTTGGAGCTGGAGCAGTCACATCCCAGTCTGTGCCTTCTGTGCAGGTTTTCCATCTGAATCACAGCATCAGTCTTGTGAAGTAAAATGCACATCTTTGAGCATATCCTGCATAATAGGTTTCTTTGAGACTAGAGCTGCAAGCATCAATCAAATACTATTACTACACAGTCAGCATCAGGCTGGTGCTGAGAGTCCTGGAATCAACCACTTGGTTTTCTCATTGGGAGTGGAAGTTCTGGACCAGCTGGCAGAAACTGGCACAGAAGCCAAGAAGAGTGTATGTTAGCTCTGGATTTACATCACCTCAAGTACTGTCCCTGTCTGTACCTCTTTTTTATTCATATACCTTGTACTTTAAAAACATGATTCTTTCAGAAGTACTGTGGCTTTGGAAGACATGTGGGCTCAGATTAAAGTGTATGTTTCTTAAAGTACTAAAGCTTCTATTTTTGTTGAATAAGCTGTCAGGGTCACTACTTCTTCTGGTTGAAATTAGCAGAGCTGTGATATGCAGAAGGCCTGACACTAGACTTTAACTCTAATGATCTGTAGAACTGCTTCCACGCTTTCCACAATGGGAGCTGTTTGAGCTGTCAGATTTTATAAGGATGTTAGCAAGGCATGATTACCACAGTTTTTTGGTTTTGAATGTGTAATTACATCTGTAATAATAATAATAATGATACAACTTGGGTGGCATATATATCTTTTTTTAGTAATTTACTGCAAATTGGACACATTATCTACTGCCACAAAACTTTGTTTTAAAATGAAGAGGGAAGTCTTCAGACAAAGATGCAACTTAACTCATCACTCGACAGTTACAAACATGCGTTTTATGAAATGGAGAGGTAGGCTGGTGAAGGAGTTTATTGCTGATTTGAAGTTAGAAACAGAGATGGTTCAATTTAGAGGAGGAATACTAACTTTGCATTCAGTGTGAATGTTGTGATGGATTTCCTTAGGGCCCAGGTCTCACTCTGGTGCTGTAATTTCTCTTCTTAAAAGAACTTTTTCTTCCTCTGTATTTAGTCTTTTCAAGTAGGTGATGAGGCAACGTCTTTTCCAAGGTCCCTGAGCACAAATTAAAATAAACTCTTCCTTTTATGCCGTACTTTCAATTGAATGGAAAGATAAATTATGTTAGGCATTGTCTACATTTGTGGAATTTCTACGGAAGTAAAGTTAAGATACCGTAAATGTTTAAAAGCCCTGTAAGTGTGACTGGTAGGATGAGCTAGACCCTTTCATCTCTTCGTTGCTGCGTTTGATATGATCTGGCTTGAAGGGTTTTTAAAGTTGTTGCCAGATGTTTGATTGCTTCTGTGTCTCAGGAGACAAGTTTGGGGTTTTGTGTGTGTGTGTGTGTGTGTGTGTGTGTTTGTTAAGAGCCTGAAAGGTTACGTGGGTATTTTTGCCAGCCACCCCAGGCATGTCTACATGTATATAAGCAGATACAAGCTCTCTTTGCCCATGTGTTTAATATGTTTGTATCCTGAGTTTATAAACCCTCTAGGCTTTCAAGACTCTGAGCATGAGTGGAATGGGCTTTTTTCTTTTTTGTCTGCCTGTGGGCATAGCTACATTGATTTATGTTTGTAAAAGAGACAGCTTAGGTGAAGGGAGTCGGTCCTTTCTGCTTACACCAGCCCTTTAGATGGGGAGAGGTTTCACAGGACCACTGCAGGGGTGCTCTCCATAAGGGTTACAGATGGGTATTAATTACAGGGCTCTTCTTGCCCTGCTCACACAAGTGTGACTTGCTTGGCTGACAAGGGGAATTCTTACTTGTTATTTGGGTTACATAGTAAATGTACAATGCCTTTTGGTGCTCAGTTGGGTATTTGAAGGGTTCAAGGCTGGGTATGTGCTTCATTGTTCACAACACAGTGTAGCCATTGAAAGGCTTGTTACAAGACTCTGATCAAAGGGTAGCAGCCAGCTTGCAAAAAGGGTTATTCCTGTGGGAAGCCAAAGTACTCTCACACAAAGGATTGATCTGACATAGGGCTATTAGAAATAAGTTGTTTTGAAGTTAGGGATTATCTAATCCTGTTCAGGTAATTGCTATTGAAGACAAACAGGATCAACAAAAACAGCAGCAAGAGTATCTTGCTGCTAATAATCTTTTTCTTGCTATGGTTCCACATAGTGTTTTACTATGACACTGCTGCTAGTTCATGGTCAATGATGCTGTGATGCTAGGTGCTCAACTTCTCAGCTAAAACTGTTGAAATAGAAGTCTGTATGTATATTGTAGCCACAGAATACATTGGCCTATTTTAAGTTTTCAGAGGCTCTTTAAGTAACTAGACCTTATCGTTCTTTGTTCAGTTTTTGCATTTTTCATATATCTGTCCATCTGTCATTTGTGTGGATATCTGTATATGGGAAACCATAAGGGTTTTTTGGCGATTGTTACTCCTGAAAACTGCACAGATAATGTCTCAGGCTCAGAGGAGCAACAGGTTTACTGAGGAAATTCTTTTGAAGATGATGTGAAATGCGTTCATGTTAGAGCCTCTAGAAAAATCTGGACAGATAAGCCTGGAGATGGCTATGGATACATCTTTCTCATGCCATCCTATTATAAATATTTCTGATGTACCATCAGCATCCCTGAGATGTCTTCCCTTTGTGAAATGGCTAGTGCACATTCCTTTATAGCCCCTTTTAGTGGGCTTATCAATGACCTGATTTTTAACCTTTGCAAGGAGATTGTCTAGTTGCTGTAACGCAGCTAGTACTTTCTAGTGGGTTTCCCCTCCCGTTTCTAATTTCTGAGTTTTTAATTAGTCTTGATTACTATGTTTATTTCCAGAATTTTATGGACAGATAGAAGTGATTGGACTTAGACAATCTAGTTAAGGCATCCCATTTGGATTCCTAGAATTATCCCCTGTAGGGAATAAAATGTAACAATTCTGTGCTTTTTATCTCTAGGTTGCTTAAAAGTGAAATACATATGTAGTATAGTTAATGATAAAGAATATTCTGGGTGTCATGCTGATGTGCTGTGAGTATTTGGCAAAAGAAGAATTATTCTAGGTGGTACAGAGAGTTACAACTAGGACAAGGCATGGAATTAATACAGGAATGATGCAATTGGAAATCTTGCTGGGAACAAGATAGCATAGGTTGTCGAATAATCATCTAAGGAGAATAATATTCTGATGTCTGTCTGTCTGTGGCACTGGAACCCAAGCAACAAGTCTGTCTATGCGTGTGTTACTCATCTTTCCAAAACTAGGATCATAAGAATGAAGGTCTGGAAAAGGATCTTTGGATCTTTGAAGAGTAGTCCAGCTTCTTTCACTGAAATGAGATCATCTCTCTCTTGGTCACTGCTCATGGATGTTTCTTACCTGCTCTTCAGAACCTGTCATGAAGCAATGAGATTCCTCAACATCATTCTCTAGCACTTGCAAGTGTTCACTCACATTTGACAGTTTTTCATAAGGTGTCTGCTGAAAAGCAGCATGATTTCTTATTTTCCTTTCCCAGGTGGATATGGAAAGTAATTGGTCATTAGCCTCTTTGTAACTACTTTTTGTGTACTGAAGGACTCTGCTCTCTTTCTCTTTTCTAAACTAAGTAAACCACACTCCTTTGAACTCGAAACATTCTTGTTTTCTAAACTGCTTTTTATCCTACAGATACTCCTAAAATGATCTGTGTCCATCTGCTGAGATCGTGAGATTACGCAGGAGGATCACTAGATTCTTTGGGCAATATCACCCCCATGTGCATATATCCCTTAAGATCTGCATATTTATCTTTTTAATGCAAGATGGGGCCTGCAGAATGAGGTCACTTACTTCTATGTGGCAGCACCTTAACTAAAACCAGGTGACAACTGTGTACCTTACTTCCATCTGAGTCCAGAGATACCGGAGGTGCAAGGACCCTACTTTCCAAGAGATAATGAAAGTAAATTTGTGAATTTACTTGAAGTTCCTCTACTGAAGAGGGAGATCAAAATGTATTCTTGGATGGCTTTTTTTAAAGAGCTACTTTGGGATGAACAGATTGGAGAAGGAGGTGGTGTCTTGCACATGTGCCACGTAGTAAGCAAAGGAACCTTGAGCAGACTCTTCAGACAATGTGTGGCCTGCTTGTGGTTGAGGAGTTAGAAATACACTTTATTATTCCTCTTCTATTAATCTCTGGTTAGAGGGTTTTTTTATTCTTTATTTCTTGATTAAGTGCAAGAAAGGAGAAAAAGACAAAACTTTCACCCACTATAGTACTGCCTAAATTCAGATGTGGACCCTAAATTTTTCAGCCAGTGAGTTGGGTTTTGATGAAGCAGTTAAACAGAGGCATTAGCAGTTTAATTAAGATGAAGAATAAATGTAATCCACTTTGTTTCTGGAGACGGGCTGCCTGTTGTGCTAACTGTGCACTATATGCACCAATTTGTAGCTTGCAAGAGGAGTGCACAATGGGTAGCCCTTCCGATGTGAAAGCTGAATCATTTCTATACAGTCCTCAAGTATTCATTTACCAAACAAATAATTGATAAAATGAGCAAGTGAAAGAGACGCTAAGAGGGTGAGATCCAATGCCAAGCACTGGTTTTCATAGTTGATTTTATATCTATATTATACTAATGGTGTTCATTTGGAAAATGTGTACACTCCCTAGCTTCTGCTGCTGAGCGTTCCTTTAATTGGATTCAGATGGTTGGACTGAAACAGTTGTGAGGTTTATATACAGATGTCCTGAGTGCTCCAAGCACTTTTTTCCCTATCCAGTGTTTCTAAGCCAGAGTTGATTTCACTGTGGCTGGTATCCAGACGTTCTTGAACTCCCTCATTAAAGGTCTGTCTGATGCAAACGGGCACAGTTCTACTGGGACAAATGCAGTTATGATCACTTAAACATGCTGAAGATCCCATCTGGGGCATGACTCCTCTCGTAGTCCATTGGGCTGTCTGGGCTGGTTTGCTGGTCTCCGGCCAGAGGTCATCACTGAAGGAGTCCACCTCGCAAGGCTTACCACTGCAATTTGTCATTCTGAAAACACAGGCTGTTGCCTAAATAATTGTAATAGCGGAAACGGCCCTTTGTTTCCAGTCAAATGATACGAAGAGTTGATGATTCTGAGGCATTTTGGCAAGGCAGCAGGTTCTCTGTGTAATGGTGCTGCACTCTGATTTTCATCCTGGTGCTGAAGTTCAGAGCTACCTTATTTGAGCAGCCTGATCGAACTCAAACTATATGTGGAGCAGGTAGCGTTCAATGTGGTGAAGGTGTCAGAGAAAACATGGTTTTTCCAAGTACTTTTCATAAGCACTTGCTTTGCTTTTAAGAGGAAAAAGAGGTTGTGACTTCTTATGCTGTGTAATAGGTAGAGTTTCTACAATTGGATTCACCATTAACCAAACTGTACTCTCTGGTTTCAAGGAAGAAATAATTAAGGATGGAAAGCTATTTATACAAATTATACACTTTTATTTAAAAGATAAAAAGTTTTTGTCTGGATTTCTGAAAGGCAACTTTGTCTAAGTGGCTATTTCTGAAAGTCACAGTCAAACAAAGGCTTTTCAGACAACAACGTATTGTGGTGATGGGTTTGCAACTATTTCCCCAAACACTTGCTGCTATTCAAAATGATAATACTTTGATGAAGGTTAAAAAAAAAAAAGAGAAAGAAAAAAAAGACACAATGCGTGTTGGAAGGTAGTGTTTTCCTATGTACAAAATCAGTACTGAATTTGCATTGTGAATTACAGTAAGCCACAGACCCAAGAGGGAAAATTAAAGGATTACTTAAAACCAACAATAAAGATGCAAATTAAAAGTCATCATTTTTAAATGAAGTCACACACTATTAAAAATAAGCAGAAAATTACATACTAGTTTGGATGTGTAGTTTATAGAATACACCAAATGTTAAAATTGAATGAAATTAAGAAAAACATTTTCCAAAGGCAAGTAAAATATCTGTTTAATTAGATCATAAAGAAAGGAGATTAAAAGTAATATTTTGTGGTACGGTAATTACTGTTTTTCAGAAGTAGTCAGGTTCCTGTGTGTTGATCTACATTTAACTGCGATAGCAGATCTCTTTGGGGTCTTTTGTTTTGTTTGTGTCTTTAATTATTTTAATTCGCAGCCACTACCTTTATTTTGTGTTCTTTGCACCGAACACGCTGCGTGGCTCTTTGCTCCTATACCCTGCCGGCTCAGGAACGCAAATCTGGGAGATGGGCCCGTACCCTCTGGTTCTGCGAGGTTTAAAGCCAAATCGTTGCAGGGCGCTATACAGCAAGATAACAGGAAAGGCGGCTGAAACCATTGGGAGGTGGGTTGAGGTGCTGATGGGAGCCTGAGATGTAAATAAACCAGATTGCTCTCATTTCCTCTTTCCACTGTATTATGCATTCCAATAGCACTATTTATCTTTATGACAGACACCTATTGCTTCAACTTTACTGCGGGCCACTGAAGTACATTAAAGTGGGCAGGAAATGGAAATAAATAGAGTTCAGTGGAGGCTGCCGAATAACTAAATGTGCTGCAGTCGTTTTCAGTGCGGGGTCATGCGGTTTTTAGCAGATTTATTGTATTGCTTGACTTTTGTTAGAAAGATGGGTGCTGTTTAAAAGAGATGCAGTATACTTACAAGTAAGAAAATGTGCTTGGATATTTATTTTTTTTCCCTCCAAGATCGTTGAGATGCCAAAGATGAAAAGAAATTGGGTTGAGCCTCAGCTGGGTAGAGCCAGTGGGGTACGTCTCTGTGCAGTACCTCAGGTTGTGGTTAGAAACAAAATAATCTGATTGGAGATTTGAAGAAATCCTGCTAGTGAACAGCACGGGAAGAGGGCCATAGTCCATTGACTTGAATTAATCTTCCATCTAAAGATGGTGAGACAGTCAGGTAGAAAGGCTATCTGGAGTTTGGCCTTAAAAATGCATGTATTTGTTTAATGCATGTGCGTTTTTGCTCGCTTTGGAAATGTGGATTGCTTTCCTGCTTACTCAGAGGGCTATATCCAAGGACAACAAAGTTACACTGCAAGTTCCAGATACTTTTAACCCTCAGGAGAGGGGACCTCTTTCTGGTGAATTCTGTTTTTGTGAAAGCTTTGTGTGTTTGTTTTTCCTTGACTGTTTATATTCTGATAAGATTAGGTCAGTAAATGAATGAATTAACAGCATGACTTGAAGGCTTACAGCTCATATTTTCACTCCCTTGAGACAGCTACTTGGAAATTTTACTATTTAAGAAAAAAACAACCATTAGTGCTTTTTTTTTTCTTGATTTTTTTTTCTTGAGCGGTCTTTGATTTTGCTGAGTGTAGTGTTCTCTTTTTCTGACAATGATTGCTATGTAATTGAAGTCAAGCTTCAGCCTTCAAACTATTTGTCAATGTAGAAGATACTAGTAGATATTTCACAATGTCATGCAAGATGAAAACTAATTTGTAAGCAGCACGGCAGAAATCTGGAAAGACAATTAAGACAACAATCATTAACATTGATTCTTTTGCACTGCTAAAGTACATTCCTTTCTCCCAAAATATCCTTTAAAAATGTTGTTTACCTAGGTCTGTATTTAAGTATATATTTCAGTGTGACATATATAATTCAGTGATTCTTCTTCTTTCTTTTTTTAATTATCTTTATGTCAAGAATTTAGTTTCATTCAGAATCCTGTTCCACATACACTCGTGCTGCAGAAACTAGTGCCAGGCAGAATTGCAGGTAATTACTGAGGACGGTTGCTGGCGATTTGACTTCTCATCATTTGTTCGTCATCATTTGTTCGCACTCTGTGGATAGTTCCTCGCTGAAAGGATTAGGTTACAGATGGGTGGGTATTACTTTAGGGACTTCTTAAGTGAGAATCCAGATGCCTTTCTGGCGTCTTCTCCTCTTGCTTAGTTTGGGAGTTACAAATCAGTAGCTGCAGGTAAGATTTAAAGCTTATATCTTTGTTTCTCTTTTGCAGTGGAAAAGATCTCTTTTATTCCTTGTTAACTAAACAAATGATCTAATTACAGAGTTTAAATACTTGGGAAATTACAGATTGAGCTAAAATTTCAGAACAATCTAAGGGTGTTTTTTTTTTTTAAGTGCAATACCAGTGACAGGCTGCTTCGGGTTTTCAAAAGAGTTGAGCTCCAGCAAGGACATTTGGTGGTGTGTGCTTTTGAAACCTTGGCTATGATTTTGGTGCCTAAGCAGTGGCAGGGCTTTTCAGAGCTGTTGGCCTTTGGCTGCATCCCAGTAGCTTTGAGTATGTCTGTAGCTTCAAGGGCAGCAGTCCTGGGCTGTAGTATTTCACAGTTGTGAGATGGGGGTTTTGTTTGTGTACCCCACATGCAGCACCTCAGTGTTACCCAAATAGCTGAAACCCTTCTTGGTCCTTGCGGGTTTTCACAGGGAGGCAGCAGCAGTTGACGTGTACATCTGAGAGGTGAGCATGAATTAAATGACTGTTTCTTTCTTTCTGTTATATGTTGCTGGATATGTTTTCAAACCTGACCTGATTTTCCCTACTCCTGGTTTCAGAGAGAAAGCCTGAAGGCAAACTCCAGGCTAAATGCAGCTGGTGTTGAACTAACTGAGTGTTTTGCCATATGTTCTATCAGGAGCACAATCCTGGTTTCACAAGTTTACCATCCTGCCTGGTTGAGCTTGGAAGGACTTGCAGACCATGTCCGTGTGCAGGCAATTTGCACGTCTGTTTAATCTCTCAGTAGCGGTTTGCAAGCTTGCTTGCGTCTGTAAGAACTGTTTGCTGAAACCCAGTGGTAGATTCAGGCATTTCAGAAAATTCTTGCTCATATAAGTACATGTAATTTTCTTGTGCCTTGACCTCGCTGGGAGCTGCTGGGCTCCCCAGTGCAATGGTCCCTACTTGGACCATTTATTTTACTCTTCTAATGGTCTGTGATATTTGAATATCTAATTCGTTAACAAGCTGTGACTGAAATTAGGGTTTTGGTTTCTGTAGTGCGAGGGAAAGCTGTGAAAGTTACAGCATCCCAGTATTTTGCTTATCCTGCTTGTTCAGAAGGTAAGAAGAGCAGTTGGAAATTAGGTGTGACAAAGGTAGCATAGTTTATTTATGCTGTGCAGGAAAAAAAGGAGTCATCTTTGTAGTACAGTAGACTAAATTGGTTTTGGAGCACTGTTTGGAACATAGGCTTGTGTATGTTTAATTTCTGTGCCAACCCCCCCAGCAACTTGCACACTCCTTTTGTCTGGCTTGGCTTTTTGCTGCTGGAGCCGTAACAAGGATGGCTTTAACTGCCTTCCCCCTCCCACATGTGTCTCACACATTTGGTCACTCAAGTTTTATTTCTTCCCTCTGTAAAACATGAGAGTGTAACTTCCACCCCAGCCTTGTTAGGGTGCGAGCTGCCGACACGGGGGCTCCCAAGACCAGGCATTGTCACCGGGTAGTAAAACCTCTTTAATGCGGCTGGCTTAACTTTTAAGTTATACCTAATGTTTTTAACAGTAACTTGTGTTTCCTCTGCCCTTCACGCCCAACCATTAGCCAGGTGTTTTTGTCGCACAGAGTGGAAAATTAGAAGTAATCTAACCGTACAGCTGGGCCCTGGGTGAGGTGGTGGAGGAGGATGGCCACAGATGCAAGCTGGGAATCATGAAGGCTGGATGAGTTAAAAGGCTTCTTGTAAATGCTTGGCAAAATACAAGTACTGGAAATGAGATGGCTTGCTCTTTTTTTTTTTTTTTTAAATTATAAATAAATTAGAAGGTTTAAATTTAGCATGCTGTGTGCTTATATGGTTGGCTTTGCATAATTTTCTAAATAAATAATTTTTAACTTCTTTTTTGTATTTCCCCCCTTAATATGGCACCCACTCGATTTCCTTGTAACTGCAAGACAGGCCTGGCTCTGATCTACCTTACACTGTAAACTGTTTATGGAGCTAGAATTGGGGTCATTAATTTTCTTTACATCAAAAGAAGTCATTTCTTTTTAAATGAGAAGCCTGTTTCACCTAGGAATTCGCTTTAATTGCTTATTTGAAAACTTTTGACATTTGATAGCAATTTAAACATTGCCAGATGAGGCTCCCGCAGTTGGGACCTGCAGGTGCTTCCTTGTGGTGCCCAACATGGATCAAAGGCGCTGAGCCTGAGGATGTTCCCGGCTGCGGACGGGGCACCCGACGCTGGAAGGTGCTGCTTGAATAGATGCTGTGTGTCAGCCTCGGTGAGAATTTCCTCAGAGGGCTCTCCCTTGGAAAGGTTTCTGTGGAGTGCAGTGCTGTTTGTTTTTCTTGGGAGGTAGACTGCATGGCCTTTGTTTTGCCTGAGGCTTAAAAGTGCTTCCAGCGCTGAATCTGGATGGTTTTTTAAGTGTAACCAACAGCACTTTCTGCTGAAGGCTTAGAAAAAAGTTTCTAAAATATTAATTACTTTTTTTTTTTCCCTCCCCTAATATCTGTTAACTTAGTATTATCATCTTCTGGGAGGTTTGGAGGGAAAGAATGTTCTTACTCATGAGAGTAAGCAAATGGTGCAGCTTCAAAGGCATTTTTACCGGGATCTAAACCTCAGTAAAGAGAAGAGACAAAAATGAAAGTGTCTTTCACGTGATTTTTTTAAACTGATTCACTAGTGTGAATGCAATTTATTGTTCTGTTAGCAGCAGAAGTAGCTTTCCTTAAGCTGAGAAGTATTTTTTTAAGTCAGTAAATACACAATAATTTAGATTATTGTGGAAGGAGCAAGTTTTGTTAATGGCTTTCAGCTGTGGAATCGTGTTGTGCTAGATATACTCACAATGGTTTCTATCAGCATGGCGCTGTGTCTTGTGAGGCAGGTTGAAAGCTGTTGCAGGAGTAGTTCAGCAGCTGAAAAGGAGCTAAATTCTGTGTGGCTGCTGAAGTTAGGCAGTGTTTTATGACTTTCTGAATTCAGAGCAAAGGGAAGTAGTGCAGTTGAAAGAGAATGAGTAAAGCCAGAGTACCAGTGCCAAGACTGCTTAAAAGAGTTTTATTGATGTGTGTTGTAATTAAAACCAGAATTAGTTAGTTTTCTAATAGGACATTCATTTCCTAGAGAGCAATTGCAGCTTGGCATAAATGAGTACTGATCTGGGGATACCCCCAGCATATGTTGGATGGCTGACTTACTAGCTTTGCGTGCCTTTATTATTAACAAGCAAATTAAATATTCTTACTTAAAATAATTCTACAAATAAACCTTTGGCTGTACTATGATTTCATTAAAATGTTAATTGTTTAGAGAGCTTCAGCAAGAGTGTGTGAAGTTGGGTCAGTTTTACTGCCTGGTGCTAAGTCCGGATAGCAGATTTACAGCAGCGCTCTGCACTAATCTTTACAGTAGCAGGCTTGGGGTGGGAAGGCGTTTGTGTGTTTCAGGAGACAGGTGACTCTAGCTTTGAGCTGGAAACACAGAGCTGGCTTTTAAAATTCCTGGGCAGCCTTAAAATGAACTAGCAAGGGAGAGTGGAGTGGGGGGATTGCTCTGCGGACACAAAATAGGTGTTGCTTTTAAATCAGCTTCTTAGCGTGCACGTTGTCACACCTTCACACATGGCTGTAGTTTCAAATCTATTTCTCATCAAAACAACTGTAGCGTAAGGGAATATTGTGACCATCTGGGTTGCAAAGATCAGGAATAATGGTCCTCGCTAGCAGAGGAGCCAGCTGTGGGCAGCACCATGTAAACTGGTTTTTATGCCGCTTGATTAATCATTTCTGAGGGTGAGGACAACAAAATGTTTACCAGGTCATGCACTAATTTTTTTGAAATACCAATTTTCCTGGGTCTGAGGTGGTGGTAGGCCTCTGAAACATATTATGATATTTGTAGGTTCAGCATCTCAACCAGCATTGCTCCTGAGCATGGGGAACACAGGTGCATTAGATGTCTCCAAAGGAGAGTTAATTAGAAGAATGAGTAGTTATCAAGTACACCACAGCTCCACTGTTTAATTCTGATGATAATTTTCATGCTGGGTCTAATATAAATGAATTCACTTATAGTTCATTAATCGTCTGTGACCCGTGCGTCTTTTAGGGTATTCAGGAGGAAAAAGGCTGAGAGTTACCAGAATAGATTTCTGTGGGCGGAAAGCAAATCACAAGAAAACTTTTGCCTCTTTCTTTCTTTTTATCTTTCTGAATGTCATGATCTAACTCAGCATGTTGGTTTTTTTTTTCTGCATTTCCCCACTTCTTTAGGACCCACGATTATCAGCTTTAATTTTTGACAAGCTTCAAGTGCCTGACTATTTACAGAAGAACAGGAATGAAGGAGAGAGCAGATGCGAAACTTGTGCCACTCACTTGAATCAGCTGAAGCAGGAAGCCATTCAGATGATGCACACCCTCAGTCAAACCAACTATCCAGAAATGCCCGACCTCCTGCCTGGTGC
The DNA here is from genome assembly GCF_000703405.1 of Apaloderma vittatum. Taxonomy (NCBI): domain Eukaryota; kingdom Metazoa; phylum Chordata; class Aves; order Trogoniformes; family Trogonidae; genus Apaloderma; species Apaloderma vittatum. The sequence continues at coordinate 67,275 of NW_009706222.1, read as the reverse complement.
CGGGGCAGTGACTGCCATGGTACCCAGGATGGTCACTGTCTCTTCCCAGAGAGACCTGCCGCTCATCGCTGGGCAGGTGGGCAGGCAAACTGGAAAGTCAACGAATCTCTTCTCTGGTGGAGAGAGGAAGAAGGGACTTGGATGGTCTCAAGGTGCAGGCAGTTTTCCGAACTCCAGCGTTCAAGTCACGGTGGCTCCCGGAGGTCTCAGCGGCGCTTTGAGCTCTGTCACCATCCAAGCTCAGCAGTACCTTGAGGGCATGTGGAGTATCTCCAGGGTGAACAGCTTCCTGCCTCAGGCTTGTCTAGTAAGTAGCGATAATTTAGATGCTTGAGTTTTGTTTACATATGTGTGGATATACAAAGAGATAAAAATAAAATTTGAGATGTAGATGTACCTATCATAGAGAGGATCACCTAACAGCATTCTAAACCATGTTTCAAGAGCTGGAAAGCTAAAAAAAAAAAAAAAAGCTTTGAACAATATTCTGTCAAATGTCACAAGGAATTTGCTGTATCTCAGTGAGATTCTTTCCTCATATTTTTGCACCTATTTTAGCTTCACGTGTTCAGGTGATGTTATTGGGATGTCACATACCTGGTAGCCTCATTAAAAAAAAACAGAAAAGGCCAAGTTTGTCACATATGAAACTCTGGGAGCTTCATGAGATTATATAAAAGATTAATTTGACCCTCAAGCATAGTGCTGAACTTCTAAGGCTGTCTTCAGTTCAGCAGATGCTGTTGACAGGGTGTGATGGAGAGCATTAATCTTCAGGTTAGATGTGCTGCAAAACAGTTTGCTGTAAAGGAAGGTGTTCAGAAGGTTGCTTCAGAGCCATATGCCTGGAAATACCATTGTACTTGAAGTGTTGATGTTGATTTCCTGTATTCTCTCTGTGTTTTAAGGACTCTTGTGGGAAATGGAAAAGCATTACAGATGTGCATGTTACCATTAAAAGCAGGTTCATTACAGATTTGTGACCGTCTGTGGACTGTCTGTGCTAAGAAGGATGATATAGTCACTGGTTTTGTCTGAGATTTATTCCTAAACTGTTTTCACATGGAAGCGAACAGGGGAATGTGACTAATAATGGAATGTGTACAAATAGAAGTCGTGGGTTTAACTTAAAGATGTTGTAGCAGGTCTTGCAAGACCAAGTATGTTGGTGCTAGACAGCTTTAATTTTAAAATAATGCCTTGTGTGCTGTTGTATATAAACACTACCTAATATTGCTTGGTAGCTTCAGCTGGTTGAGCTCCAAGATCATCAGAGGTAAAATATTTAAGAGTGCTGCTGTGTAACATTATTTTTACAGGGTGGCTGTTGTATTTCCTTCCAGAAAAGGCTTGGAGATGTGATTCCTCCCTTCCATACTTCTCTGTCATGTGGCAAGATGTGAATGCATGTACATCCCACCTTTGAGGGGTCCCCATTTAAATCCAGTGAATCTCCAGTGATGTCACGTTGCTCTCTGATGGTTTTACACTGAGAAAAGGGACAAAACTGGCCAATTCAGCTCCGTGCTTTATGAGGAACTGCTGCTATGAGTGCTTTTCTCTAAAATTCTGATCCGTGCATTAGGGATCGATTTGGCCAATGTAAGGCGTATGATGTTACCTTTTTAATTATCTTTTAAATTCTATGTATATCACAGGAATGTGGGGGGGTGGGGGGGGGAAGGGAGCCTGCACTCTCTGAAAGCAGAAGCATTTCCATTTCTCTGCTCATTCCTTGTCTGCCCTTAGTCTTGTCTTAAATAATTTACTAACAGCCAGCTCCAGATTTCTTCCTGCTTAACCATGCTGACTGATAGATGTGGTTTTCCCTAACCACTGCATTATTCGAAGATAAAACTGAGTTGCCTCGTTTAACCCCTGTGAAGGAAGAATGTGTGTAATACAACAGAGCTTAAGTGTGATCTAGAAATGTGCAAAGCAACTTGGTAGCCTGGAAAACAGTGACCTTTAATGAAAGGACAAACACTGTTAGACTGTGAGTGTTGGAGGCTGCTTGGATACAATCCAGTCATCTGCAAAGACAGTTTAGATATAGAAGCAGTTTTTGGAAAGACGCTAGACTTCAGTTGTTTTCTCTCACTATTTTTCATTTTTTTTTTTTTAAAATTCATTTAAGCTCAAACAGTTACTGAAGACTGTTTTATGTATCTCTTCCCAGATTGTGCTTTCTGTGTCTGTCTGAATTCTACTTCATTTTGTATTATTAAGAGCCTTGTGTCTGATGAAGCTATCTGGGTGGTTGAGGCAGAAAGTACTTCCCCTGTATTTTCCCCTGAGGAATCACAGGTGTTGAAGGAAATAGAATTGGAGGGATTTCAAGAATCAGCTACTATAGCCTTTGCCTAGAACAGCATCCACTGCAGGACATTGGGACATTCTTGTCCAATTCTCATCTCACCTCATCTTACAATTTTGGAAAGACTGAGATTCCCTGACTTCTCTTGATAGTCAAGTCTGAACTCTGTATTCTGTTAGAGTACTTTACTTGATTCACTATTTTTTGTTTGTTTGTTCTTTTAAAAAAAGAGGTTATGGAGATGATTTTGGTTACCTGGAGACAGGATTTATGTTTAATCTTAAACCCAGGAGAGGGCTGTGGATATGCAGAGTTTTCAGGATATTTGCCTTTAGGAACCTTTCCTTTTCTTATGAGACAAAGCTGGTCTAACTGGAGGAATTCTGGAGCAAGAAGAGTTGCAGTAGAAAGAACAGCACTGAATGTACTGTTTATTATTTGTGATGTGATTGCATCTTGGAGTCTTCAGCCCTCATTTAGGCAAGGTACTGCACAAATGCAGAAGAAAAAGATGGCCCCTTTCCTGGAGGCCGATACACCTGGGTGTATGGCTGCCAAACCTCAGGGAGCATCATGCCTACAGGATCCATATTTCTTATTTATGGTTAGTTTTAATAGTGGCAGTAGTGGAATTGTCTGCAGAGATTAAAAAAAAAGACTTGATTTCTGCTCTTCTCATCTCTCTCCCCAAACTTATGTTACCTTGTAATGTCACTTACAGTTGCAAAAGCACTTCTGGACTGGATGTCTGGGGTCAGAAGTGCAGGACATCATAAATTGTTAATATATGTGTGGAGTTCAAGTGTGAAAATCCATTACATAGATTATAAATTTTTTGAACAGGAATGCATCTTCAAAGCATAGCGTGGGTGCTGCTCAGACCAAAATAATAACCATGGGCTTCAGAAGCCATGAAGAGGAACAGTAATTAAGGATTATGAGGAAGGTCCAGGGAGAGGAGGACTAGGATTGCAACCAAGGTGCAAAAGGTGAAGATGTAATCAGCTGCTTTACCCAAGTGGCCTGTTGTGAAAAATTACAAAAAATAATCACCAGTAGCAGTGATAAGCAGTCTGACCAGACAGCTAGCACTGTGGAGGGGAGGGAGCTGTTATAACTCTGGGCAAGACAGCTGATTTGTAGTGGACAACTGACAACTTCAATTAACAAATAGTTTCATATTGATGTTTTTAGTTCTAGACCTGACAAGTGAATAAAGGTTACTACTCAAATGAAAAACCACGTTAGTGGTGCTCAGCATTGCCGCTCAATTTAACACGGAAACAGAGGAGTGGGGGGTGTTCAGGCTTCCTAGATGTGTTAGAATCTGGTTGAAAGATAAATTTTCAGGTATTGTGGAAAAAAGATGTCTTACTGTATGCTTTCAATTCACTGTGTTATTAATATGCAGTGTTATGTACTGCATGAAAGTGGTAAAGTAGCCATGCCATGTGCTATAAAGACATCACAGTGAAATAGAGCTTGTTTTGCAAATTGCCTTGACTTTCGTCTTATGCAAACTGGAATCCTTTGCATGCTGTATTTCTGATTTGAACACATACAACTGATCCTGGCTATAAGGCAAAAATATTGTGGCTCCTTGAATCTTTACCGGTTTTTTAAGTTGCCTAAAAAATGTGTTAAAAATGCATGATTAGGAAACTGGAAAAGTTGGAACACTATAAAATTGGAAGTGACTTAAGTAAAACTTCTAAAGCGTTTCTATATAAAATTGTAAATTTGGCAAAAGTCCAGTGTATGTCCCTGAGAGTATCCGCAAAGTTAGGTATAAGTTTACGGCCTGATTCAGTGAGGCTCAGAGAGGGAGGGTTCAACCCACAGCATGTGTAAATGGCTGCATATGCTTTAAAGTTAAAGGACTTATGTTCATTTGTTTCATGTAAAAAATCTCTTGAGTTATTTTAGTCACAAATAAGCTTTCTTGTAGTTCTTAGGCATAAGTCTTCTGCTTACCCTAATCTAAACCAGATGGATTCATCTGAGGGTAGTTCAGCCTCTGCTGACTTTCCTTAAATCCTCTTTGTTTGTTTATAGCAAGGGTGACTTACATTTTGCTTAGGAGATGCAATAAAAAGCTGACTGGAAAACAGAAGAATGACAAGATTTACTTTCCAACATTTACTTTTTCACTTTGATAAATGTCATACCAAATGGATTGTTAAATTAATTTTTAAAATCCTCTGTGATAGCTTTCTTGGTGACCTTTTATTAAGACAATGCGTGAAATATATTTTGTAACAAAACAATTAAAATATAGTGCTTTGACCATAAATCTTGTCTGTGAGCCATCTGGATGACTGAGCCTTGGGACAGTTCTCAGACTCCACATATAACATCTTGATTCTGCAGAAGTCAATAGTAAACACCAGACAGGTGGTGGGGCAAGGGCTGTATAGAGGCTTTTCTGCTTTCCCTTTGGCTTTAGTGATGCTGGTGTTACTGCTCTTGTAGAGGAAGTACATAAAGGAAAAGGGGTGGCAAAAAAAATAAAAAAAAAAATCTTCTTCGTAACAAGTCTGAACAGCAGAAGGAAACTTTTTGATTTATAGCCGCTGTGGAAAAGAACTTTGAGACTGTTGCATCTCAGCTGGATGGCAATACCTTGTCTGAGCAAATGCTGGAGAGATGGGATGTGGGAGGGTGATGGTGCTACTGGCATCGTGTTCAGAGTCAGCGGGACTCTGACCCAGCAGCCAGGTAGCACATTGGCTTAGAAAATGTGGAAATTCAGCCTTAAACATGCAGAAAACAAATGCAGCCCTCCGTTTTGTGTAGGTGCTAAGGTCTTTGGACCCTTTTCTTTTTTCTAGATTGCCCACAGTGTAGAATGCTGAAGGTGAAAATGAAGCTATTTTTTAATGTATTCCTAGATATCAGAGTGACTTTGGAAAAATGTTCATAGTTGACAGAAAGAGTATTGTAGTGGCTACAAGATGGAAATGAGTATTTTTCTTAGGTGAGGGTATGGATTGCTTCTCTTTAGACTGTGTATTTGACACTTCTGCCATTGTATTGATTTTACAGTTGTGAGACAGGACAAATATTCGCAGAACTCAGCCCCTCTTATGGCTCAAATCACCACCTGAAAACAGTCCTTTTGATCCTTCCACCCCTCCAGGCTAAGCAGTTGTTATTACAGCTCTCACAGGGAAACAAGTCCATACTCGCCTTTGTTGACAACTGAAGTCAACAAGCAATAGTAAAGAATGTTGGCCCAGACTTCACCTGTACTCATCAGAGTTAGCTTTAAGACAAGAAGACTTCAGAGATTAGGTACAAATGATAATCCACCAGATTTATCTTTGGCCACAGGTCGTTCTCTCATCCAGCAAGTGTATCATAAACTACACTAAGATTAAAAATCCCCTCCTTCTTCTACCTAAAATGTAAACATTTTCTACTTTGCCTTTAGACTGGTTTCTTAGTGATGGCCTTTTCTGTTCGCTTAGTTCCCTTCAGCATCTTTTGCTTCCTACTGGTCCGTTTATACTGTGCCTATGCTCTGCTATGAATTCTCCAGGGAGCTAATTGCTAATCAATGCATCCCACACCACCCAAACATTAGAAATCGCCTTGCAAGGAAGGCTTATACTTTTTGGCTCAAGCTCAGAAGTGTCATCCAACATTTGAGAAAGGCTCTATCTATATGTATGATGTACAAGTGCTCATATGAGGCTACCGTTTTTCTGCACTGACTACGCTGGTTGTTGAGGGTGGCCTGCGGATTTGGTTTCGGAGGTTAACGAGCAGAAATAACTGGGTCAATCCAGGCTGAGCTCAAACCTTGGTCATGTGGAGGCTGGTGGAAATTCTTTTGCAGTGGTCTCTATACCATGTGGAAGGAACCGATTTGCCTGACTCGGTGCAGGTGTGGATTGCCCAGCTTCCTGCTTGTGTAAAATAGGATTTAACATTGAGCTTTGAATTTAGCATTACTCCAGAGGCGAATATGCACTGGAATGATGGCATGTTGATGTTGTGGGCCTTCAGGTAGTCATGCTAGGCACAGTGTGAGCATTGTTGAAACCATCTCCTGTTGTTATGTGGCAAGTACGGATGCTCTTTGTTACGTGCAACTAGAATCACTGAAGTAACCTGTGTGGCAGCTTCAGTAGAAAACGTATCTACTTTTTCTGAGAGAATTTATGATGTATAAATAGAGTTCATAGATGTTTCAAGCATTTCATATGTGTGTGTTTAATGGAATAGATTGCCACTTTACCGAACACAGCATAAAATCATCCTTGTTAATTGGAAAAGATTTTTCACATTATTGCTAATGATGTGACACAGTTTTGTTAGAGATGGTGCATAAAATAGCGCTACTTGAAGTGACATTAATGTATGCATTTAAATTCCTTTTTTCCCATTTACGTGCATTATTGATTTTATTTCATTGTTGAGGAGATAATGGATTTATAATTAGAATACAATCACTGTAATCAATGATGAGATTATTAAACTTATAAATAGAACTTTAAAACTACGATGAGGTAATTTCCCAGTGTAATGAAGGATCAATAATTAAAGGTTTGCTTTGAATCTGAAAGTAGTGCTTGTAAGATTCAAGTGTGAAATGCTTCTAGGGAAGTGAGCCCATATAAGTAATTATATGAACTGATGTTCTGGTTAGGCATTTTCCAAAGCTGACCTGTTGTTATTATTATTGCTTTTGTTTGGTGCCCAAGTGCTTCTGAGTTAATTCCTCTGGTGTTGTGTAGCTGCCACTATCTCAAACCTGGATGAATTTGTTCTTTTCTGATACCTTAGTTGAAGGAGTCCATTGCTGTGCTTTTGGTGGTGTCAGGCAGTAACAAAGGATCTGCCATTCAGAAGCTCCCCTTTCCGCTTCTCAAAAGTGATAGTGGTAAAGCTGGGCAAGACAGTTGGCTATCGTAGCAAGGGAGATAGCAGTAGAAAGGTCAAGAAGGGGAGAGTGGCCCTTGTGATGCCTGGCTTGGGAAGGGTTTACCTGGTCCAGGCAGAGTAGCTGTGTAGACATCTCCTTGGGTCTTACCATCCCCTCCTGGTGACTCTGATGTACTCATAGTGGCCTATGGGAACAGCACAATGTCCTGTTACTAGTTAAGCTAATAAAAACTTAAGTGAAAAGAATGGGAATGGGTTATGGGAATGATAAGAACGTTAGAATTATACTACTGGGTCTCAGCTGCAGCCCTTCTAGCCCAGGGCTGTCTCCATCAGCGGAGCTGGGAATGGTGTTCAGGGAGAGCTGTTGACCCTGGCTGCTTTCTGCGATCTGCTCGTACTCCCCACTGTGCACAATTGGGGAAGTCTCAGAGACTCATTCCTGCCTGTTCCCTTCAGTATCTCTTTATGGAGCTGCTGTCCAGGAATTTATCTCTGCCTTCTCAGCCTCCTGTATCAGGAGGTTCTACAAGTTCACTATCCTAGTGCAAAAAAGTACTTGACTTTCTTTCAACTTATCCACCACTTCCATGACTTAGTAAACCTCAGTCAGGTCCTGCCTCAGCCTGTCCTGCTCCAAACAAGAGTATTAATCTCTTCCGTCTCTCCCACTGAGGCTGATGGCTCTGTCTTCTTGATGATTTACTTGTTACTGTCATTTCCCCTACTCCACTGCCCCTGTCTTGAGATGCAGGAGCAGGACTGCACCTGGTGTTCAGTATGTGGACACCCTTCTTGTGTTTTGGGCCCTGCCTTGTGATGTCTAGAATTCGTTTTTGGTGTTTGACTGGTTGGTAGTTGTTTTTTTGTTTTTTTTTTTTTTTGTTTTTTCTCCCGCTGCTGTTACATCTTGATTTCAGAGGAATTGTCAGTGGCGCTTAAATCTTCAAAGCTGTAGCTGTCCCTGGGTTTGCGAACTTAATGCTGCTTCATTAGCTTGCCTGTAACTGAATCTTATTCTCTAGATTTAGATGTTCCCTTCAGATAATGAGGACTTGTACCTCTTCAAGCAAGATGCTAGTCAATGGGTGCCTTGCACATGGAAGCTGTCAGGCAAATTGATCCCAAGGGTTGTTCTCTTTAAAGTAGTTACAAGCAGTTCAGACATGCTAGAAATAGAAATTAGGTTTGACGGCCTCTGTCCATCTTTGCCTTTATTTGATGATGCTATACGTCAGTCACTATAACAATAAAATGATTATAATAAATTGTAAAACCTGTAATTCTCAGGAACGTAGTTATTCTATTTTGCTGAATAGAGAGTAATCAAGGCACAGTGAGATGTTGGTTGAGTTGCCGAAAGTCATTGAGAAATTGTGTTGTGGAGTCAGGAAGGTGACACAGGTTCTCCTGATTCAAAGCTCTGTATGTGGCCTGTTTTTTGCTGCTGTTGGAGACACATCTGGCCTGTGGAAGTCAGTCCTAATGGAAAAGCATTTGTCTTCTTGTAGGAAATTGAATGCTAAGCTGACAGAAATTTGCATTATTATGAGCTTGTTAATGAATTCCTTTTCTTGCTCGTATCAGCCTCTGACAAAAAGCAGGGATTCAACTGTATATTTGACCACTTGAATAAACAGTTCATTTTTAATTTTGACCGCTATGGTAAATTAGAACACCCCGAGAAATACACATCTATATTTTTGTTTTAGCTTTGGAGGCTGTAACTATCATAATACATGTCACAGGAAGGACTGTGGGCAACACTTTCTGATGCTTGTCTGTAGCAGTAGAAAAAACAGTTGCTCTAGCCTCTCTGTTTTAGATCCACTCCACATGAAAAGCCTCAGTTTCAGTGTTTATGTGCAGCAGGATCTACATCCTTTCTGACAGCCCTTTCTCACGTTCTCCTGACTTTCCAGGGAGTGGTTTTACATGTGCAGAGACCTTCCAGCCTGAGAAGATGAGCAAGCTGAAGGAAGGAAAGAACAGTTTTTCGTAGATGGAGGCCTGCCCCAAAACAATAATAAATTTCTCAAGGACCGAGTAACATGATTTAGGAGAGATCTGGGTCAGATTGTGATCAAAAACACTTGGTCAGAGGGGAAGAAGTTGCTGTATCTCCATTCTTACACTGCCGAGGACACCAGTGTTGGATGCAGCTGGCTGCATATGTCCTGCGGTTGAAGGATGAGGGCCTTTCTGTCCAATGAAGTGCCCACTGCCACTGATTTTTGGTGGTGAAGTTCCATACCCTTAACTCTTAGTAATTCAGATATTAATCCAAAAAGCAAGGCCCCAAGGTTGTCTTTGGATCCTTCTATATTACTTTCCAGTCTGTGACAGCAGATGGGCCCTGCTATTTTTGTGTAATGTTACTTCTCAGTGTTGTTTTTTTTCTTTTTTTTTTTTTCTTCTGCTTCATCTTCAGATGATAAGCCAGGCATTAACAACTCTTGTGGCTGAAAACCTATTTTAGGCGAATGATGCTCTGCATTTGATTTGCGTTGAATGTGAGATGCACATAAATGTCTGAAACTACAGGTTTAGGCACTCTTGTTACCACATCACAGCTGCAAGTTATAAAAATCACTACAGTAGTGTATTGTAGTTGTAAAATACCCTAGTTATTTTATAATGAGCCCGGGCAGAAGCATTGTTAAATGAAATAAAAAGTTTATCCAGGACACGTTTCACTTCAGCCTGGTGTATGCTGCACTGCTAACTTCATGTAATGCTAGTTAGTCAAGAGGAGACATTTGACATAGAAGACATATGCAGGACTTAGCCATGCTTACGGGAAAGAAGAGTTTCTAGGTATGAGCACTATCCAGATAGAGGTTTATGTCACATTTGTTGCGGTTAGTGGTAGTAGGTCGTAAGAGCCTTAGCCTAAATCATTTAGTGGGAAATTATTGTCTTACCGTATACAAACAATAGATTTGATATACTGCAAAATCATTAGATCAGGAAGGTTTTGCAGTTCAATTAGTGGTGACATTCTAGTCTGAAAGCGGAAAATAGTTAAAGCAAATATTCGAAGTTCTGTATGTCTGCCTGCTAGTCAAAAAGGGGTAAAAACAACTCAAAAAGAAAAAAAAACCCCGATACAGATTTCAGACCTGATCTTGCTAGAGTTTAATCTGCAATTTACTGTTGAAGCCCTGTTGAATGTTTTCATTACGAGACTAATTTTCTGAAATAAAATAAATTGTATTGAGTTCTGACTCTGATTACACAGATATGTGTCAGGCTTGTTGACACTTTTCTAATTTTCTCTGTTCCCTTTTCTGTGATCTGTTCTTGATACTTATGTTTAGACATCGTATCGGATTACTTTCTTTTGCAGCTCTATCCAACCTTCTAGTTTTCTTTTACCATCAATCCCAGGACCAGTCTATTATTTTTCTCTAGATTTTTATATTCTGGTAGTTTTGCCTATCACCAGGCATGTGTTTTCCTCCAGTTACAGAGACAAAGTGGCAGCAACTAGCTTGGCTCTTTTGGATCCCTAGACAAAAGGTCAATGTCCAGAGAACAGAAATATTCAGGAAACTGGAAACCTTATGGCTTCGTTTTTGGCTTTACATTTCAAACTTGTAAAGAGCTTGTTAGGGTTGTAATTGTCCTTCAGATGGTAATGGCCTGACGGTATACTGTGTACCTGGAAATTTAATCTATGGCCAATTTCTCTACACTGTAATTTTAGACTAGTCTGACTTGTTTAAGCCTGGGCAGATGTTTCCTGCCATCTGGTCATGACAGGGAACCTGTGTGCTGGGAACTGGGGACAGAGCAGGGGATGCCCCTGCTCTGCCCAGCACATCTCTGCAGCCTGGGGATGTCAGGTTGCTTTCATCTCTTCCTCTCTGCCAGCCTTTGGCTACCTTAACTGTGACTGCTCATGCTATCACTGCTTGTTGAGGCCCTGCCAACCTTGACTGAGTGTGTGGATGCTGCCAGCCAAACCACAGCATGTCTTGCTCTGCTCCCACGCCGTCAGGATGGGTGCTGGGACCTGGTACCAAAACCCTCCTGTCCGTGACGCAGACACCTGTGTGAAGCACTGAGATGATGGACGTTCCTGCACATGCAAAATGCCTGGAGTGATACTATCAAGTGTTGTCCTTGCTGTGCTCTTACTGGTACCAGTTTTCATGTGGCTTAGGACAAAGTAGAGGTCCTATAGAGTATTTTTGGAAATCCTTTCTTTGAGGATTAGCAGGTTTCCAGAGGGTTAATGACTTTCATCTGGCAAACCCTTTCTTAGAAAATTAAAACAACCATTAATCTCTGGATGTGGAGGCCTATGACATTTTAAATATTCAGTGCAGTCAGTAACACTTCATAGTGACAAGGTTGTCACTTCTATGTTTGATTGTGAATGATTTATGAAAATTTAGTAAAGAGTGAAGCACAGTTCCCTCTCAGCTGCAGGCTGGAGTCCTCTCTCTGTGCAGACTTGTGTGCTTAAAAACATTGTGCAAAGTTGCTCCCATTCCTTTAGAGAATTGTATTTTCTATTCACTGTTCCCAGATGAGCACGGGTTGAGATGAGGGAGGTGCATGAAGTAACTTCTGCATTAAGTTTAAAAACAAAGCCCTATTGTCTTACACATGCCCCTTCAGCAGCTGTAAGCAACACAAGCCAAAACCCTGGTGTGACAAACTGGGGTGCTCAGGAGGGTCCCATTACTTGTCTTTAGTTTTCCTGCCTCATGGCAAAGGACTTGACCTGACAAATTTCCTCATGCCTGGGTCTTCCTCATCAGCTGAGATACGCAGCTGTCTCGAGGAGAGCCAGACATGGTTGTGCTGGAAAATCCTATTGCTTTGGATGGTGCAAGCAATCCTTGAAATGCATCCTAAGCTTGGAAGAACTTCTTTTGTGCTTTTTCAGCTTCTCACCATGCAGGAAAACTGATGTTACCACTGTGTTGAAGAATGCTAACTGGGTAATTGAAGACTTAATGAAAAAGTTATGGGGTTGTCTTCTGCACTAGTCTGCTGATGATTTTGTCTTGCATGCCTTGCTTTACTTTCCCCCCCCTTTGCAAGAATCAGGGCCTTCTACTTGCTTTCTTCTCATCCTCCTTTCATGCATTCACAGAACTAAAACTTCCAAAACCACTCAGAAATTACAGTTTGGGTTTTCAAGTGTCTCAGGTGAGAATGGCAATTTACAAACATCAAACTTAAATATGTTGGTTTGGAAAGTGTGTTAACCATCTGATGTCTGAAACATCAGGTTTGATTTGGATATTTCAAGTTAAATGCCTGATATGCCTACAATCATTGGTCTCAGGAACGTATGCTTCTAAATCATCATAGAAATTGAAAAAAAAATGGTGAAAAAGGAAAGTATGCTCTACATTGCTCGTATTTTTGTTAAGTGTGAGTAGCTTTTACAGGAATTGATCTATTAATGGATTCCAGTCAGTTCTTACAAATCTGTTGCTTTTTGGTCTAAAATTCCCTGAAGTTTCATGCTAACTCTACAGATTTCATATTTAGCTTTAGAATATGCCATCATTTAGATTATGCTTTAGATAAAGTACAGTTGAGAAGAAATGCTTTGTTGCTTCTGCCTTCTTTTTTCAAATTTTTACTTAAACATGATTTTCTTTGTTCCAAAGTCCTGTTTCCTAATATAGCCGGTGTTGAAAGCGAATGGAAAAATATATATTGGGAATCCATCTTGATCCCGTAATTTTTAATCTGAGACAACAGCTCACGTGACAGAGGGCTGTGGTTGTCTTCCTAGCAGAATGCAGGGGAATAACATGCATGTTATCCTGCCAATAGTTGCTGGTTGTATTTCCTTCTCTTGCTGGGCATGGCAGCCCCATGATGTTACGGTTTGTAAGCCTCACATACTGGCTTCAGGGTTTTTGGTGCAGATTTCTTAGTCTGTAAATTGCCAAGTCCATAGTAAGCTCCACTTATTCATTAGTGCCTTGTGTCAGTTCATGTAACTCAGAAGTTCAGACGTCACAGTGAAATTTTTCCCAGTCTGCATGTTTTTCCCTATACCGTATACTTTCTGTGTCTGGTATAGGTCAAGACCACACATTTGTTGCTTCAATTCCTCAATGATCAAATCACAGAATCACAAAATGTTAGGGGTTGGAAGGGACCTCTGAAGATCATCTAGTCCAACCTTCATCCCAGCATACCTAACCACTACACCATAGCCTCAAGTGCTAGATCTACTTTTTTTTTAAACACCTCCAGGGTTGGTGACTCCACCCCCTCCCGGGCCAGCCTGTTCCAGTGCCTCACCACTCGTTCAGTAAAGAACTTCCTCCGAATATCCAATCTAAACTTACCCTGATGCAACTTGAGGCCATTTCCCCTCAAGAGAAGAGACCAGCACCAGCCTCACTACAGCCTCCTTTTAGGTAGTCGTAGAGGGCAATAAGGTCTTCTCTCAGCCTCCTCTTCTCCAGACTAAACAAACCCAATTCCCTCAGTCACTCTTCATAGGGCATGTTTTCCAGACCTCTCACAAGCCTTGTTGCCCTTCTCTGCACCCGCTCCAGCACCTCAATGTCCTTCTTATACTGTGGTGACCAAAACTGGACACAGTACTTGAGGTGAGGTCTCATGAGTGCTGAGTATGGGGGCATGATCACCTCCCTTCCCCTGCTGGTCACACCATTTCTGATACAGGCCAGGATGCCGTTGGCCTTCTTGGCCACCTGGGCACACTGCTGGCTCGTGTTCAGATGGTTGTCCACCAACACCCCCAGGTCCCTTTCCGCCAGGCAGCTCTCCAGCCACTCCTCCCCCAGCCTGTAGCGCTGCTGGGGGTTGTTGTGACCGAAGTGCATGACCCGGCACTTGGCCTTGTTAAACCTCATGCAATTGGCCTCAGCCCATTGCTCCAGCCTGTCCAAATCCCTCTGCAGAGCCTTCCTGCCCTCCAGCAGATTGACACTTCTGCTTAATTTTGTGTCATCTGCAAACTTGCTGAGGGTGCATTCAAATCCCTGCTTTACTGACCGTCTCAAGATCCTTATTAGTTCATCACTTAGTTTTAAGCAATTAACCATATGAGTGGATCTGATGCTTTCCCAACCATCTCCATTCCTGGCTCTCATTGCCAGTAGGTCATGGATGGGATAGACAGAGTCCATTTTTTAAGAATCTACTCCTGCCATACCATTTTTGTGCCAGTCTTGATCTCTAACAGTGCTTGGACTCTGCCTTTCTGTCTGCACGGCTAAGAAATCTGATCTCGTGAGACTTCTGTATTACAAAGTGAAGGATTTAGTAGAGGGTTATTCAAAGATTCCAGTTAGCAGAGGGTTATTCAAAGTTTCCAGTTATGCTTCTGGCACAAGAAGCTTCGCCAGGATTAAGTTAATCTGTGTGAATATTCTTCCGTATCTCAGCCTCAGATATCTTAGGTGAGCTCTATAAAAGTACTTTTTTCTGTGTAGCAGTCTGTGGTAAAGCATTAGTCAGACACTCCATAATACTGATAATAGGATTAATCTTTAAAGAGCAGACCTTCAAAAAAGCTGGGTGCACTTTCTTCTTGTTGACTTTGCTGGGAACTGGGAATTTAGCAGTCAGTCTATGGGAATGAGTCCAGATGAAACTCCAGACAGCCTTTCATGCACCAGTTAAGCACTACTCGGCAGAATTTTCTTTTACTTGGTACCTAATAACTAGGTTGCCTCTGTTCTCATGAGAAAAACTCTGAGTTGTCACTGTATGAGAAAATTTAGGGTGTGTATGTAACTGGGAAGGCCCTATTACCATGTCCGCATATCTTTAGTTGTAAAACATGATCTATGGCAGCACAAAATTTTAAATTTGGTGGCATCCCAGGAAACACTTAATTGCGTTAGTGCTTCATTACAAGGCTGTCTCCTTTTCTGGAATTTATTTTAGCTAATTAGTTGGAAATGTCAGAGTAGTATTTCAGATGACAGAAACATCATATATTATCATACATGAAGCAATTAACTTTTTTGACAAATATTTATTGTGGTGTCGTCTTTAATTAAATCTTCAGTACTCCCAGACACAGAGCAGGTTCTTCTGAAAAAGAGTCCTTCCCAGCACTGTCAATGAGCATTTGACTGATGGGGCTTAATTGAACTTGGTACTGAAGGAGTTGGTGGCCTAAACATGAAGATATCGAAATGATACAATTTCACAATACATATGTCTGATATTTTGGCAAAATTCCAAAACAAATGCCCCCCTCCAAACTCTGACACATATACTGCTGATGCATGATGCTGGAGAAGATGCATCTCCAGTCAGTCCAGTTTTTCTACTGAAATGGCTTGCAGGAGGAAAAAAATGCTGTGTGCCTGTGCTGCTAAGATAAATAATGATGAAAAGCAGGGCTGTATGTTTTAAAAAATCAAATTTTTTTTTATTTAGTTCTTGGGGTTATTCATGTGGAAACTTCTTACAAATGTGACTGTTTGGTTAGTTCTTCTTAAACAGATAGGTCTTGTAGATGATATGCCACTGAGAAATAATTCCTGACAGTTATAACTGAACCAGATAAACAGTTCTGCCAGCTCCCAAATAACACTGTAAAACAAAAGGGTTCAGCTTATCGTTTTCCATTTCTTCATGCCTGTCAAAATACTTAACTGTACATTACCCATCACAGAAGAGTTTCCCTGGTTTTCTCCTCATCTGCTGCGGTCATGGTTTTTACCTTTTCTGTTGGAGGACCTACTGTAGTACAACTGTCCAGCTGTATCGCTTCTCAGCTGCTGCTGATCTTCACCCTCACAAAGACCCTCTTTGGATGTGCTGCCTGTCTCCCTGTCATGGCCATTCAGCAAGTATATTAACCTGTATATATGTGTTTTCTTTCTTTTTTTTATTTTTATTTTTCCAGGCAGAAACAGCACCAGAAAGTGGCCGAGATGGTCCCAATGTTCAGATCAACTCAGGGCAGAACAACTCGGACCCCACAGGAGCAGGTGGCTCGGCAGCCTCCCAGAACATGGTTGCTCCAGCCGGGGTTGCTGCAGGTACCTCAGCTGCAGCTTCGTTCTTCATAAGGTAGCTTTTCACCTTTCTGTTTTCTGTAACTGCACGTGGATCTTCAAATCGTTGTGAAATGCTGTTGAATCTTTGCCATAAGTGAAATCTGTAGCATGTGGTGTGCTGGTTGCTGAGAGGTGGAGTGGGTCACCTGGTCATGGCTGTGGCTTTCCACTGCCAGCGGGGAGCAGGGATGTGATGGTGATACCCTGTTTCTCTCTCCGGAGACCTGAGCCAGAAGCTCCGTGGACAAAACCCAGGAAAATTTGTATTGGTCTTTGTCTAATGCTTAATGGCTATTTCCACCTGTAGCAAGTCTGTTATTCTGTAGGTTTCCTTGGAGCAGAAGCTGAAGTAGCAAGTTTTTTTTCCACTCAGATAAAGAAGCTAGACTTTTATTCAGTGGCATGGCCTATATGTACAAATAAAAGATTTTTTCCACAGGTGGTACCAATAGTTAAAACAGTTTAAGATGTTCTCTTTTTTTAGCAGTAGGCCAGAACAATATTTTTTTACCATTCTTTGGTCTTATAACAAAAATATGTTAGTTTTGTTTATGAAATGTTTGTTGTAATTAGCAGTGTTGATTAAATGCAATACGCTGTCAAGCAGATGGTATTTAAAACAACAAAATTCAGGGCTTTGTACTTGTATTCCAAACTCCTTTTTTAATTTAGAACTGAACATGTTTTTGAGACAATATTGAAAAATGTGTGTCTGTGAATGATGTTACAGTCAAATTTATGCACTGAAGATCCTTCTTACCATGTAATCAGGATGGTAATTGTATTGTTTCTTTTTCTTTGATCTTTAGAGTGTTTTGCAGCATTAAATAGATGATGTTTACTGCAAGTTATAATTTGACCTCAGGAGCTCAACTGCCCAGGTCCTGTACTTCATAGTACAATGAGTCTTAAGCATTATATACCTACATATCACAGTCTGTCTGTACACAAGAGGTTGGGAAATGACTACCCCAAGAATCGGGTGTCTAAGTTAGTGTTTTGTTTCTGTGCTAAGTGCTGCAGGTTTAAAAGCAACACAGAGAAATGGTTGCCCGCAGAGGTTGATTTGTTTCATTTTAAGATAAGTGTCTGAAATCAGTGGGAGTGTAGAGGAGAAGTAAGGGGACGTGCCTTTTCTTGATTAGTTTCCTGAATTAAGGACAGAAGAATCCCCTCCAAAGTACCTCGACTGGGCAGCAGCACAGCTTTTGTTACTGTATTTTGTATAGTGAGTTTGAACAGTGTGGTTTAGCTTAATCTACTTCAAATTTATTTCAGTGTGAATCTGTATGCCATAAGCAAAGGTAAAGACTGTCACTTTGGGGGATCCAGAAAGTAAGATACACTCCTTGGAATTGAGAGGAAGAAATCGGTGCCTACTAATCTGGAATAAGACCCATTTTCCCAGCAATGCTTCTGTTGCTGGTCAGCAAAAGTCAGTTCTGATTTTATTGTAAAGCGACAGGTCCTTACTAATCGATGTTGTTGGCTTGATTCAAAGATTCTTGAAGTTAGCAGCAAGGCAGCAAATGACATCATTGCACATCGGATCAGGCCTTAATTGCTTCTCATGAATCTGTCTTTGCCTTGAGTGAATCAGAGTTTTATAGCTTTAGCATCTCTATGTTAGCTAAAACGTTTTAAAACCCATTATTACATTGCTATTCCATACCCAAGTTTCCTGTGTTCAAAACTGAGTCTCTTCAATTTTTTAACAAAGGAACAGAGCTGCTTGAAATTTTTTTGCACAAAGCACTTCTGTTTCTTTTCTGTGTGTTTCTTTTTTTGGAGAGAGACAAGTGAGAAAATTCTTTTTTCCTTAATCAGTTATCTGAATTAGTTTTGTAACATTTTCATGATCTTTCATCATACCCCTGGTTAACGTATTTCAGCATTCATTTCTCGGTATTCCAGAGCCCATCTAAGAATGTTGGTTTCCCTAAAAGCAAGCATTCAAGCAACAAGTTAAGAGTGTGACAAAAACCACAAATTGAAATGCAGTAAATCTCTCAAAAGTTGGGAGCTAAGATCCATTATTGATCCCTGACAGTCATAAATATATTGAGCAGGTCCGCAGGTGGTTACCTGGTCCTGGCCAGGCTACTCTGCCACCGTTGGCATTAACATCAGGAGAGGCGCTCCTTGTCCTGCTGCTCCTTTTTCTCTTCTGACTCCTCCTGCCATTGGGACTTTACAAAGTTTCCATGCTGAGTCTTTGAGCTGTGCCGTCCTCAGCAGGAGGGGAGAGGAAGAGGAGGAAACCTTCGAGGATGAGTGAGAGACAGAGACTGGCAGAAACTGGCATGAAAGTGGCTTAAGTATTGAGGTATCAATGGTTTTGGCTGGTTCTGTTCACTGCTGATGGGATATCAGGCTTCTTTGCTCCAGCCTTTGCAGCCT